>NC_056745.1:1125649235-1125674235 GCF_019279795.1 Protopterus annectens
GAAATCTCTCCAAAAGACCTTTATTCATGCACAGACTTTTTTCGCCTTCCTTCCATCACACTAGGTAGAAATGCAAGCACACAAACACGAGTTGAAAAAAGTTAACGGTGGTCCCTTTAAAATCTTCGCTCTTCCTGGAATCAGTGTTTACGTCAACTCCCGTTTGACGCCATTACCGGTCGAGAGACATACAAAATATCTTATTTAAAATGAACTTCTAGGCTAAAAAAAACATTTTTAAAATGGATAAGACCTGAATTATAAGCTTACAGTTGCCACCTGTTATGCCCCACTGGACAATAGAATGTTTTTGCTGCTTTGTATCAGGTTTGTAGGTCTTACAAGACAACCAAAAAATACTAATAGCTGAATGGTGAGCTAATAGTCCACGGATGAATAAAGGACTTTTGGTGGGATTTCATACGGCAGTCACTAGCAGACTTAATGGCAGCAGTATTGAGGGTCTTGGTGTTGCTTCTAGTGAGCCTTCATCAACTTTAGCTCAGCATTTAACACAGTTGTCCCTATGCAATTGATCAGTAAGCTAGTACATCTGGACATCAGCAGACACCTCTGCAATTGGATCCTGGACTTTTTGATAAACAGGCCACAGAAGGTTTGTGTGGGCAAAAATACCTCTAGGAGCATAACACTCACCACAACTCAACACAGGTGTTCCTCAGGGTTGCGTTCTCAGCCCTCTATTGCTTACTATCCTAACCCATGACTGCACAGCAAACTTCAGAATTAATCAAATCATTAAGTTTCCTAAGGACACCACAGTCATGGGTCTCATCAGGAGAGAGGACGAGAGTGCATACACAGAAGAGGTTAACACACTGATTGCCTGGTGTGCAAGAAACAGCCTTGACTTGAATGTAAGTAAAACAAAAGAGATCATCATAGACTTCAGGAAGAGGCAAACACTCCATATACCACTCCTGATCAACAGCGAGACAGTGGAAAGGGTATGCAGTACCAAATTTCTCAGAGTTGATATCTCTGATGATCTTTCTTGGTCAGGGAACACCTGCCACAAAGTCAAAACAGCACACCAACGTCTCCACTTTTTGAAAAGACTCAAAAAGGCAAACTACCATTGTTGGCACTTTTTACCTTCTACAGACAGCAACTGAAACCATCCTAGCATCCAGTTTTTCAGTATGGTACAGGAGCTGTTCAGTCGCAGATAGGAAATCACTGCAGAGAGTGGTGAGAGGATAACTGGCATTAGTCTGCCCACAATCCAGGATCTTTATACATCGAGAAGCCTAAAGAAAGCCACCAAAATACTACATGGTGCAACTCATCCTGCAAACAGTCTGTTTATGAGCCTGTCATTGGGTAAAAAATACCGCATTATTCGATGCAGGACAACTAAATTCAGACAGGTTTTATCCAAAGATGATCAGACTTCTTAATTCCAACATTAGGTCTGATCACTGACAGGTCAGGAAGTTGGGACTTCCCATTCACTGTACAATATTATTTTATTATTTACTTAAGCCCAGCCAACCTTTATAATTTATACTACTAACTCAGGTGCATATTTTTTTCTTCAGCTGTTACTGATATGTGCTAGTTTACCCATAATGTTGTACATGGATCATGTGCAATACAATTACTTGGACTTTGTTGCTAGATGTGCATTTTTAGTATTTTAACAGGTGTGTGTTTCTAGGAATATAATGCAGCTATATACTTAAGTGCAGAGTTGATTTATAAGATGGTGGCAGTATTATTATGTGTTGTTTTAAATTATGTCTTTCTATGTATGTGATTTCTTTTTTGTCTGTCCCATGATGAGCTGACTCCACTGGATCTCATTTAATCTACACTTGTGTAGATCTAAATGACAAAGTTATTTGTGACTTTTTTTTACTCTGATATGAAGATATTTTGGAGCCTTCCACAGGAAACCAGTATAAATGTTCACTTGAAGATGGACAGCAAGGGAAGGAACAGGAAACTGTGGCAACTCTGACACAGTCCATGTTGAGGAGTGATAGGTCAGTGAGTTCCCAATATGACAGAGCAGTGGAAGATACAGGATGAAACTGAAGAGAATGTGCCACAGGAAGATGCTATAGAACTTGCTACAAAATGCCCGCAGGAAATGAACAACAAAAAATGTGCCCTCAGTTTAGAAGAAAATTATTTATTTATTTCCAGTCTGATGACCGGGGATTGTCCACTGGGCTCAGAGAGCCCATTTTCAGTGGAGGCCCGGGGAGAAAAGCTCCATATTACGAAGTTTAGATACAGATACAATATAGAAAAGAAGAACAATTTACAATTATGTTTCATGCTAGACAGCAGGTGCAATTTTTTAGGTACAGGTTACCTTTAGATACAGACGCAATATTATTAATGAACAATTTACAGTTAAATTTCATGTTAGAGAGCAGGTGTAGATTCTTAGGTACATGGTATAAATTTGATATTTACAATGTGTACATATGTGTGGTAGCCTATAGATCATAGCTGGAGAGGGGTTTAGAGGTGGAGAGAGACTTATAGGACTAGGTGGGGAGAATGCAGCTGCATTTTCTTAGAGTAAAGGGAGGAATGTAACTGAGATTTAAAGTTTTCAAAGTTTGCACAGGTCCTTAGAAAGGAAGGAAGAGAATTCATTCCATTTTTTTGCTAAGAAAAAGGATAGCAGAAGCAGACCAGCAAGGCAATTGGGTTTTCGGACACAGATTAGGTCTTGGTGAGTAGATCTGAAAGTTTTCTGTGAGGTGTAGGGGAGAAGGATGTTGCACAGAGCAGGGCACGTGGAGGGTTGAAAGATTAGTTTGTGGGCTGTGGTAATCTGAAGATAGTCTAGATGGTTGGAGAGTTCAAGCCAGTGTAACAAATTAAGGGCAATACAGTGATGGGAGGAGTATTTGGCTTTGGTGACAAATTTAGAAATCTTATTATAACAGACTTCCAATTTTGAAGTGAGTGTGGCAGATAAGTTAGTTAATAGAGGAGCGCCATACATTAGTGAGGGGAGTAGATAGGTAGTGGCAAGTGTTTGTCTGGGGGGAGGAGAGAGAAATTGGATGTTCCTGTATAGCATACCAAGTTTTATATGGGTTTTCTTAATGTTTTGCTGGATGTGAGTGTCGAATTTCAGGTGTTCATCAAAAGTGACCCCAAGTAGTTTGGCAAAGGGAACAACCTCTATAGTGGAGTTATTTTGGCTAATGATTTGGAATTAATTTTTTATCAAGAGGTTTTTATAAAATGAGCCAAGAGGAGAGATGTCTGATTTAATAGAAATAGACATATTAAGATCAAGGAAAGAAATAGACCGCAAAAGGTCAATAAAACCCAAAAAGTCAGTTTGATAAAACAAATGAACACAGTAATTAGGACTGTCCATAGAGATTCATGCGATATAACAGAAGTAAACAGAATATATTACTGTGCAACTAAATTAATAACAGATAAAATTCTACCACAAGAACACAGGGTAGTAAGAGGGAGAAATCGAATACTATCATGGAAGTATCAAATAGAGAAAGCTATAAAGGAATTGAGACAAGAACTGTCAATGTTAGAAGAGTACAGAAAAGGGACTAGATCAACAAAAATACTCAAAGATAGATGTGATGCAAGCAATGTGCAGTATTACAACGGATCAGGCAGGATTCATCATGCTCTATCACAAATTATTCTTCTTTCGGCTTTTCCCAGTTAGGGGTCACCACAGCGGATCACCTGTCCACTCATGATTGGCAGTGGAGTATTACAGTGTTGAGTTGCCAGCCCGGCACCCAACTTTCCACAGAAGGAACACACACACTCACACCTAGGGCCAATTTAGAGTGTCCAATCCACCTACAGCATATCTTTGGGATGTGGGAGGAAACTGGAGCACCCGGGGAAAACCCACACGACCTCAGAGAGGACGTGCAGACTCCACAAAGAAGACGCCCCAGCCGAGGATCGAACATGAGAACCTCTTGCTGTGAGGTGACAATGCTAACCGCTGCACTACTGCGGCTGCCCCAGCGTGCTCTATCACAAATAATAAACTAAAAATATCAGCACAGGCAGAAAACTTTAGAAGATACACAAATAAATATAAAGAAAAAGTATAAAATAAGCATTTATTGATGACCCATTTAGAAGAAAACTCAATTGTGGCAACAGAACAAAAGGGCAATAATGGAAAGTCATATGGAACAAAAAATCATTTGTTGTTAAATAAAATCATACAGTAGGACTGTAAAAAGTGGAAGAATCCAAGTATGGCATGGACGGACTACAAAAAAGCGTTTGACAGTATCCCACATTCATGGATAAAACAGTGCTTAAAAACGTATAAGATACATCCTACACTGATCAATTACATTACAGTGATCATGAGACAGTGGCAAACCACTTTGTAATTAAGCCACGATAAAGGACAAATTATTACTCCAGGGATAAAAACTGAAATAGGGGATATTCCAGGGTGACTCTCTGTCACTGCTGCTATTCTGTCTTGCCCTTAACCCATTAAGCTGTCTACTTAACAGATTAGGCCATGACTATAATTTGGCTCCTAGAAAACAACAAAGTGTAAAGACTTCTCATCTTCTCTGTCGATTTAAAATTGTATAGCTCATCAGAAGATGAACTGAAAGGACAGCTGCAAGCAGTCAAAACTTTTTCAGATGATACAAGAATGCCATTTGGCCTTGATAAATGTACAAAAGCAACCTTTAAAGCAGGAAAGCTGCAGCACCAAGAAAACATCAGTTTGCAATAAGAATGTGATATAAAAGAACTTTAGCAAGAGGGAGTGCATAAATATTTGGGAATTGATGAAGGACCAACAATAAAACATGAACAAATACGAATAAAACTTAGTAAGGAATATGTTAAAAGACTTAAACTAATCCTAAAAACAGTGTTGACATCCAAGAGCAAAATCCAAGCTAGAAACCAATTTGCTCTTCCTGCCCTAACTTATAGTTTTGGAATGACTGACTGGCCCCAAACGTTTTGGATAGATTAGACAGGAAAACAAGAAGTATGCTTCGTGCTCATCAAATGATTTATAAAAAAAATCAGTGCACACCAAGATTATATATACCCTGTTCCAAAGGAGGTATGGGCCTCTTGAAATTGATTACATGTATGTATTTGCAATCGTGGAAATGCATACATATCTACTGACCTCATAAGACCCAAACATAGTGAAAGCTTTGAAACATGAGGAGACTAAATCTAAGATAACTTTCCTTTCTTAGTCTAGCAGAAGCAAATCAGCATCAACAGAGTATGGAAATCAAACCAGAAGTGGATAAAAAATCAGGTAGGAACTGAATGTACTAAAAAACAAAAGAAAGAATATAACATGAAGGATCAGATGAGAAAGCAAGAAATGTGAAAAATGCATAAATATAGTTGCAAGTATAGAAAACTCCTGGAACAATCTCACGTTGATCACGATCAAATGCAGGAATGGTTAAGGAGAGGCGAATTTAAACCAAAAGATGAAAGGTTAATATTGGTGGCCAAGATAGTAGGTTACGTGCATGTTGGTTTGCAAAGTCCATTGAACATGTGGGCGAAACAGACAAATGTAGGTTTTGTAAAACAGAATTGGAAACAGTTGTACACCTTTTTGCTGGTTGTGATATACTAATGGCAGAAGGACTGTACACTGAAAGGCATAATAATGTGACAAAACTGTTGCACTGGAGATTTTGCAAACATTATAATATTGACGTAGCTGCAAAACACTGGAAATATGAGCCGCAAAGCATCATAGAAAATGATGAAGTCTCCATCACATGGGATCACCCATTACCAACAGTTCAAAAAGATACGATATGAGAAAACCAGATATAATGGTCCATGAAAAGACAAAAATAGCATTGATCATTGAAATCACTACACCCAGTGACTACAGTGTCTTGCATACAGAAACACACACAGTCATAAAATATCAGGATTTGCAGGCAGAAACAAGAGCAATGAGGAATAAAGGAAGCAGTGACAGTTCCAACAGTAGTAGGAGCAACGGGTCTTATAAAAAAGAATCTGCACTGGTATTTAGATATATTACCAATACATGTAACTCCGTACGAACTACAGGAGGAGTCATTACTGGGCACATTGCGGGTGCTGCGAAGAGCACTTCTGGCTGACATCAAAGACTGAAACAATATTAATTTCATGAGCTTTAATCATACTTTCACTTAGGAATGGGGTCCAGTCCCATCATGGTATTAGAAAAGTACAGTTTTGTACCTACCATAAATGTAGATGTTCGAGTGTTCACCCTGCTGCAGTCATCACACTTGGGTTATCAATAGGTAGGCAAAATATATATATATATAGCTAGATAAAATAAAACAATACCTTTAGGCACAAGCAAATACACCACAGAGGATAGAGTTCAGAGGAGATGGAGTGCTGCAGTCATCACACTTGGGTTGAATCCCAAAGCTAAGGATGGGAGGTGGAGTTAAACAGGGTTAGAAGAAGCTAGTAGGCCCTGCAAAACTGCAGTGGCAAAACCAGCTCTAGTCTTAGAATATAGAGATAAGTGATAGTGTTTGGTGAAAGTGTGCACTGAACTCCAAGTTGCAGCTTCCAGAATATCCTTGGTTGGCACTCCCCTGAGAAAGGCTGCGGATGTAGCTGTAGCCCTGGTGGAGTGGGACCTAATGTTAGCAGGTACCGGTTTCCCATGATGCTTGTAGCAGAAATGTATGCAATGTCCTATCCATTTTGAAATGGTCTGTTTTGAGATAGCTTTTCCTTCTGATCCTGTAGCATGGGCTACAAAGAGCTGGTCAGATTTTCTGAAAGCCTTAGTTTTATCCAAGTAGTAACGTAATTGCCTGTGAATGTCCAAAGAGTGCAGGAGTCTTTCTCCTTTGTTCTGGGGATTTGGGAAAAAGGTGGGCAAATGCATGGTTTGGTTTAGGACCACACTGGATACCACCTTTGGCATAAAGGAAGGGTTAGTTTGTAGAGAGACTCTGTCTTGATGAAAAATGAGGAAAGGCTCCACTGCCAATAGTGCCTGTAGTGCTGAGACTCTTCCAGCTGAGGTTATTGCTAGTAGGAGGGCAGTTTTCCATGAAAGAAATTTTAAATCAGCTGAAAAAAACTGGTTCAATCTTGGCCTTTAGCCTGGTTCCAGGCACAAAATCTTTTCCATTTGTCAGAATAGGTTTTCCTGGTGCTGGGCTTCCTGGCCTCCAGAATGACATCCATAACAGCTTTGGATAGAGGTGTTGGCTGGTTGTTTAGGTAATTTGCCATGCAGCCAGGTTTAAAGTCTTGAGCTGGCTGCGTAGAATCTGATTGTCTCGCTGGGTGAGCAGGCGAGGAATTTGTGGTAAAATACATGGTGGGCCGTGGGCCATGTTCCTTAGAATTGGATACCAATGCTGGCATGGCCAGTCTGGTGCAATGAGTATCATTTGTGGTCTCTCTAATCTGACTTTCAGCAGTACCTTTGCTAGAAGAGGCAGTGGAGGAAAGGCATACACTGTTAATGTTTTCCAACTGAATGAGAGGGTGTCCACTTTCCAAGCTTGTGGATGGAATGTCCTTGTGCAAAATTTTTGAAGTTGGTAGTTTTGGGGACTTGCAAACAGATCTATGTCTGGGCGTCCCCATTTTTGAGCTATCATTGCAAATACTTGTGGATCTAGTTTCCACTCGTGTGGATCCATGATGTTTCTGCTTAGGTAGTCTGCCAATGTGTTTTTCTTTCCTGGCAAGAATTGTGCTTGTAATTGAACCTGGTAAGACAGTGCAGTGTTCCACAAGGTCATTGCTTGCCTGCATAGAGGGTAGGAATGTGTGCCCCCTTGCTTGTTTATGTACCACATTACTGTGGTATTGTCCCGTCTTTATTATTAGTTGTCTTGGGTGTAAGAGGTCCTTGAAAGCTGTTAGGGCATTCTGTACTGCTACCATTTCTTTTTCATTGATATGCAGATGTCTCTGATCTGTAGTCCATTTGCCCTGAATGCACTGTCCTGCCATGTGTGCTCCCCAGGCATAGTCCGATGCATCTGTTGTCATAGTTTGCCTGGCTGTGGGTAAGGTGAAAGGCTGACCCTTGTTGAGGTGACATGCCTGTGCCCACCATAGAAACTCCTGCTGAGGGCAGGGAATGAGTGGCATCACTGTTTCCAAGCTGTGGCTGTGCTGAGTCTATACGCTTTTCAGGTACCATTGTAATTTCCTCATATGCAGTTTTGCAAATGGTAGTAGTAGTATGCAAGATGCCATGAATCCCAAAGCCTGCAGAATTTTTCTTGCAGGGAGTTGGGTCTTTGTTGCCATTATTTTGAAATATTGAGTCAGCTGTTGTTGCTTGTCTGGCGTGAGATAATCCATCTGGGCCGTTGTATTCAAGCTGGCACCCAGGAATATTATGTTTTGTGAGGGCACTAGTTTTGATTTCTTTTCGTTTACTGTGTACCCTAGGCAACTTAGAAGGTGTTTGACAAATGCCAGATGCTTTAAAAGAATGTCCTTGCTTTCTGCTTGAATAAGGCAGTCGTCCAGGTATGGGTATATTTGAATTAAACCCCCAGGACCTTGCCCCAGTATTTAAAGCCCCAGAGCTAAAATTAATACATATTAAATTATTATGTATTAGTACTGCTTTTATAGCACAAGCTTGCATTCATTAGGTTCATTCATAATTTTTAATTTTTTTTTTTTTTATATTTGTGTTATATATATTTGTTGTGCATAATAGTAATAATTGGTAAATATGTAGTATATTAGTATGAACTAACAAACACTACTGCTAACTCTGCTAAATTTGATATATTAATATATTTATATTTTATGCATTTTAATGTACTTATAATAGTATTTAGGTGTTTAGCTGTTTTTAGGTTTGTATATTTTTGTGGTTTTTTTAAATTTTTTTATAATATTGGTTTATATATGTAAGTAGAATGTTTAGGGTGTTTTTGTTTATTAGTTGCCTTTTTAAGTATAAAATGTTTTTTTATTGATTAATTAAATAATTAGTATTAGTCAAGTCAAATGTATAAAATTGGAATCATTCATGTCATTAGTGTTACATCAGAAGAGAAAGAAGAAGTTGTATGAAGCACTGTGTTCTGTAATTAATTTTTTTATTGTGTGTACGTGTTTCTGGAGTGCTCACATTAAGTTGATAAGTGTTTGAAGCACAACTAAGGAGTTGAGCCTCTTGTTACTTCTCGAGTGCCTTTTGGCTTTGGTTGGACTGTTTTCGGCACTTGTCCGTGCTTTTGTTTTTATATTTGAATTCCTCTTTGTCTACAGTATGCAATTACTGGTGCCAGGCATTTTGTGAAGACTCTGGGTGCAGTAGATAAGCCAAAGGGCAATGCAGAGAATTGATAATGCGTTGAACCTGCAATGAAGCGGAGGTATCTTCTGCAATTTTGTCTGATAGGGACATGCAGGTATGCCTCCTTGAGGTCCAACGTTACCAGCCAAGCATTCTTGCCCAGCATGGGAAGAAGCTGCTGTAGTGTTAGCATCTTGAATTTTGGTACTTGCAGATAGGTGTTCAGAATTCAAAGATCCAGAATGGGTCTCCATGCTTTGTCCTTTCTTGGGACTAGAAAGAGTCTTGAGTAAAATCCTTGTCCTTGCTCTTGTGTAGGTACCTGTTGAATGGCTCTCATGTCCATGAGAGCTGTAATTTGTTTTTGTGCCTCTGCCCATTGATTTGGTGGCAGGTTTGGCATTCATTTTTTTCCTTGGTAAGGTATGAAAGTGGAATCTGTATCCTTGAGAGACAATGTTTAGGACCCATTTGTCTTTTGTGATGATGTGCCAGTTGTCTGCAAAAAATGCTAAATTTCCTCCCAAGGGAGCTGCCAGGAGAGATTTGCTTGGTAGTTTGAGGACCGAGTCATTGTGGTTGTCTTCTGCTAGCTTGGGGCCTGTCTTCTCCTCCTTTCTGGGTAGCAGTACCCCATTGGCGAGGTTTGTAAGGGCCTTGTGACTGACCTCTGCCCCTTGGGCATCTGTATTTGCCTCTCTGTGATCTGTCAGAAGCTGGAAGGGACCAGTTTTTCATTGGCCAATTTCTGCTAAAACGAGGGGGTTGTACCTGCAAAAAATCCTTGACCATCCGCATAGACTTTGCCTTATCCTCCATTTTCTTTAAAACCTCTTCTGCTTTGACACCAAATAATACATCCTGTTGTAAAGGTGCATCCAATAATTTTGCTTTAACATGATCAGGAAGGATTTGTTCTTTTAACCAAGCATGTCTACGTATGACAGAGCCAGTAACAGCTGCTCTACAGGAAGTTTCCAATGAATCAAATCCACATTGTAAAGTAAGCAGAATAATTACTTAAAATATACACAGATTTTTCATGATACATTCATCTAATACATAGATATAATTACTTCCTAAAATTTTGTGTATCTACTTCTAAAATACTTATTAGTTTAAATATTTTTTAAAAAACATTTAATAAATAAATACATTATTTAAAATTTGATTGTATAAAATTTGATTATATAAAAAATTGATTTTCAATATACATAATAGAAAATACATACTAAAAAATAATAATAAGTCGATAAATACAGATGGAATAAAGTGCATTGTGATGAACTAAAATGCATTATGTATACTAGGTGAATGTGAATAGTGAATGTTCAATAATATGCATACAAAGTTGGTGTAGCATAGTTAATGTTAACTAAACATAGTTAAATAAGTATAGAAAATTATAAAAACTATTGTTATACACCACAGTGGCATCCTTGTATCCAAATATACAAGATTTATTCTAAGGTGCAAGATTTATTCTAGAATCAGGAAAGGTTTCAAACTAATGCTATCATTTATGCCTGGAAATCTTGTGGCATCAGTGAATATCTGCCACTTGCTTTCCTCTTGCACTGCAATCAATTTGTTCAATAATAGAAAATTTGAATGTGTGTTCATGTCCTCTACTGAATATATGTTTGTATAAAGCATTCTTCATATCTCTTTTCTGAATCTTGTAATAGTGTTCATATACTCGTTTTTTAATTTTCCTCTCAGTCTTTCCTAATGAGGCAAGGTATACTACATGTTGAGTATTGCAATTTCCTGCCCTGCATTTTATGTGTGTCTTGTGGATGTTCTCTAACTTAATACATGCCACTTCATTAATATATCTACATTGACTACAAGAACCACATTTCGAAGTTCCCTTTATTGTTTTCTTATATTTCTCAGTGTGTGTTGTCCTCTCCAATAACTTTTTAATATTTGGAGCTGTTTTGAATACACATTTCGGTTGTTTGCCTAAAACCATGGCTACACTTTCTGTTATTGTTTCAGAAGATTCAGAAAAGAGATATGAAGAATGCTTTATACAAACATATATTCAGTAGAGGACATGAACACACATTCAAATTTTCTATTATTGAACAAATTGATTGCAGTGCAAGAGGAGGCAACTGGAAAGTTTTCTTAGCCTTATTGGAAAGCAAGTGGCAGATATTCACTGATGCCACAAGATTTTAGCATTAGTTTGAAACCTTTCCTGATTCTAGAATAGAATAAATCTTGTATATTTGGATACAAGGATGCCACTGTGGTGTATAACAATAGTTTTTATAATTTTCTATACTTATTTAACTATGTTTAGTTAAACTTTGTATGCATATTATTGAACATTCACTATTCACATTCACCTAGTATACATAATGCATTTTAGTTCATCACAATGCACTTTATTCCATCTGTATTGAAAATCAATTTTATATAATCAAATTTTATACAATCAAATTTTAAATAATGAAAAATATTTTTTAAAAATATATATTAACCAATTGCATTTAATGTGGATACAAATATAACCAAGTTAAACTAATAAGTAATAGTAGGTTCTGATGCAGTGTGTGTGATAACAGATGTTTCAATTCATGAAAAATCTGTGTATATTTTAAGTAATAAAAATCTTTCTTTAGTTTGTTCGTCACATTGTAAAGTAGGTTTGCCCACCTGTTCAGCTGCATGCAACAGAACCTGCATTTCCTTGAATTCAGACTGTTCAGTATGTGTGCTCATTTTTTGTTTTAATTGAGACATTAGGAATTGCTGATATTTTGCCATGTGAAACTGACAATTTAATGCTCTCATAGCCAGAGTTGCTGAGGTGTATATTTTCTTTCCCCATCTATCTAGGGCTCTGGAATCCCTTTCAGAGGGCACAGGATTTTTAGCCAGAGAAGCTTTAGCTCCCTTAGGACCCTGGGAAATTGTTTCTGGGTCAGCCACAGGGCTTTTATAAAGGGATTTGTGAGAGTCAGGTACTCTGTAGTATCTGTCTGGTTTGGCTGGAGCAGGAGGTAGAGAGTCTGGATTTAGACTAGACTCCAAGTAAACATCATCCACAATATCAAAAACTGGAGGGATAGCAAGAGGTCTGTGCTGGGGTAGTAAAATAAACTCTCGGAGCCTTTTCTTAGAATCAGAGTAGTCCTGGCCTTCCCAGTGGAAATGTTCCCTTATGGTATGTAAAGTTTCCCCAAAGGAGTAGTCTTCAGGGGGAGATGCTGAGGGAATA
Organism: Protopterus annectens; assembly: GCF_019279795.1. Classification (NCBI taxonomy): domain Eukaryota; kingdom Metazoa; phylum Chordata; order Ceratodontiformes; family Protopteridae; genus Protopterus; species Protopterus annectens. The sequence continues at coordinate 1,125,661,775 of NC_056745.1, forward strand.
GCGTCTTCAGCATCAGAGTCTTCATAAGGTTGAAAAGTGTAATCCTGTTCCTTAGAAGAATCTGAGGAAAGTGAAGCCTGGTCAGAGGAAGCATAATCCTCCTCTTGTCTTGGTCTTTTATCAGGAGGGCGATGGGAACCCCTGATTAGGGTAATCAAGTCTTCGGCCATCTTAAGCATCTGTTTCTTAGGCATGGGGCCTTGAACTGTAGATTGATGTACAGTCTTCTTTGGTTTTAAAGGAGTTTTAAGCTTAGCATAAGATTTAATGGAGAGTGTAGTCGGTCTGAAGACACCTTCTGCAACCGAAGGTGTTTCCACTGCACCGGGGTCTACTTCTGCTCCGGTGTCGGAAGGGCCTAATGAAGATGGCTGCGTCGGCCTAGTAGACTCCGCTTGAGAATCCGCAGCTGTCTGGGGTTCCAGTTCTGCGGTCGTCAGGGGCTGCGTAGGCGCTTCACTGAAAACCGGAGAACTGGCGACAGGCCCAGCAGAGGCCTCGGAGTCTGGCCTGTTCCTAGGCTGCTTATCTTTATCCGTGCGTTTTTTATGCATGCCGGTCGTCGCTGCTCCGACGGCATGATATAATTAAATTTCCTACTAAAGTAGTGTCGTGCGAAGTCAAAATGGCATTTGATAGTTCGTTTATTAAACCTAGCACAAAACCGACAACCTGTGACATTGTGGTCTGGGCCTAGGCAAGGAATACAATAGGAATGGAAGTCCTTATGAGGTATTTGCTTTCCACAAGAAATGCAATTGTTAACTTTTTCTGACACCGGACTGAGGCAAGAAAATGTTCCCCAATGGGGTACTTAGCTTTAGTGAAGACTTCAGACTGAAATTCGAATCGAAAATCTCAGGTGTCGGCCGACCGGCACTTGTGAACTGCTTCTGCTTCGGGCACCGTGCGGCAAGAAAGACTGAAGAAAATGGCGTTGGATGCCTCTTATATACCCCTGGTGCAATGACGTCAGGGAAGAAGCGACAGCAACCGACGCCGGACCAAGACTTTGGAATTCGGGTCAACTGCGGGACCGCCTGACGGCAGGATAACCCAAGTGTGATGACTGCAGCAGGGTAACACGACGAACATCACAAAAGTTTTGGAGAAAAGTGATTATACAGGAATAAGATATATACCAAGTGGTTCTCCGAGTGAGTAGCTGAAGCAAGCAATATATACTTTTAATATAATTTGGATGTCTAACTAGTTATTTGCTTTAAGAACAACTTGGACACTTATTATGCGAATAGGGTAGAAGAGTATTTTTGCTTATGCTTGAAATAATTTGTACACATGTAAATATTTATATGTATGTATGTAAACGATGGTATCCATGAGAACAGCAACAAGGATGGGATGACCACGGCATTTTTCTGCCTTCTTCTCAAGGTACTTATTACAGCACTTCTGAAGGACAGAAGGCAAGAAGGCCACAGATCGGTCCAAAGAGAACCCTGCAAAGGATGGGTCATTTAGTGTCAGGGAAGCTGTATGAAGTAAATGACTTATTATCTATATCTCTGTTTGCCAAAATGGTCACTCAGTTTCATCAGGTTCCATAGCCAGGTCACCAAGAGCGTAGGAAATATCCCACAGTAATCCTAGCTCCAATATGAACTAGCCTGCATTCCTCAGAACCATATGAGGTTGCGGATGGCAAGCTAGTGCCTGAAGTTGGTAATGAATAAAAATGCTGTGGATATACAGGCTGACACCGGCCTCAGGGCTGGTGAAGTGAGTCTGTTACTAGTATCAATACATGTTCCATCAGGGTGAAGTCCCATACACAACAGGACAGATCCCGTCTTCTACGGATTCAGTATTTAATAACTTATTCTTTACAATATGATACTATGAATTCTTTCTCAATCTCGACCTCTGTTTCAGTTTCCCCAGAGTTTCTTTCTACTGCACCAGTATAGCTCGGGTTCCTATTGCGTTATCACAGACGCACTCTGTCAAATGCGTCTTGATCGAATCTAAAGGAACGGAATGGCAAAATAGCAAAGCAGCTTTTCAGCTAATTCTTTCCCTGGGAAAAAATTTGCTTGGATGCTGCTGTTACTGTGCCGTTTTTGGCACTGTAGTGCGATCTCAGAGTTGGTATATTTAAGTAAGGGGTGTGGGGGGCGAAGCCCCCAAGATTATGCAATGTTTTAAAGTTTTTTTTTTTTTTTGGAACAGCGATTTTTTTTTCCCTTGGAAAAAAGTTGCTGTTCTGAGGTTTCGACATTGTAAGTTTTCATTTACATGGGGTCGATTAATTATCATTCACTTTTGTAAGGATGTGATAATATCATATAGACCCTATATCTCCCTGTCTTTATTCCATCTCAGTTACTTCATCCAGCCAATGAAGACAGTGGACAGGAAATGTATTTTTTATGACACTTTGTCCCCCAGAGATCCCACCGGTTATAAACCAGCAGCAATCAGGGGGATATGTCAACAACCAGAAATGATCCAATCTATCATCAGGAGTAGAGGTGCTCATCCGGGGGTCATCGCAGAAGTACTGGATGGAAAAGGGGCAGACATTGGAGCAAAGTTCCCCTAAAACCACCAGAGACACCAGTCAACAAGGTACTGTAACATTTTTTGATACTTTCAAAATATTTAACTATAGTCATTTGGAAATTACCCCAACACATGGCAAATTGTTGTCAAAGGGGTTTACTTTTGTTCCCTCTAAGAAGCTGGGGGTTACTAGTACTCTGAAAGAGCTTCAATTATACTGCAGGAAACTGAGTTTGAGTTTGCTTCTTGAAAGGAACAATGGACTGCATCAACTGCACCAGGCAGCCTTAGTACACAAGAGTACTTTTAACCCTCCATTGATTCCATCTGTGGTACTGTTTGAAAAATTGTGCGAGAATGATTTGAGGGGTTTTGATATCACTAACAGGAGAAGGTACCACAACCTGACACCACATGAATATAAACTGTTGAAAAAGCTTTAAGAATGTAAGTCCATTTGTATTATGAAGCCCTAAAAGGGCGAGGGGGACATTATGGTTATCTATCTATACATTCAAAAAATGTTATGTTACTTGAACAATGGAAGACTTGTTTTGTTTCGGCTTCGCTGAATGAAGTTAATATTAGCTGCTCCAAGACAGACCTATGGTTAAATGAATTTAGGTGTTGAATTGGGGTTCACAAATGAGCTTGCTGAATATATGAAGGTTGAGAATGCGATAGTGCCATCCATTTTTGGAATCCCCAAAACTCAGAAATCTGTTAACAATCCACCTATGTGGCAGGATTAAAGACTGCGACAATGACTACATTTGTGGATTTTCACCTTAAGGCCAATTGACAAAAAACATGTTTTAAGGATCCTGGCACTTTCTGCAAGCTGCTTCTGCCACTGCATCTGACTGTCACCACTGATGTCACAGACTTGTATTTGGAAATACCACATGACACTGGAAGGGACTGGTTCTACAAGGCCTTGAGATGTGGTACAAATTAAGTAAAAATAATATTAGAATCATTTGTGAATGTGTGGATCTTGTGTTAAAAATAATTTTGTATATTTCAAGCATGAATATTGTAAACAAGTTAGGGCGGTAGGAATGGGGGCTACTGCAGCATGATTTTTACTTTGGTGGAGGGAACACAACTTTGTATTTGTCTAAGTTTTGGAATTACATTTCATAGTATTTGAGATTCCTGGATGACATTTTTATTTTACGGACTGGAAACTCTTAATATGCTGAATGAATTTCTATGTTATATCAACCAAACTATAGATTTCCTGAGTTTAGTTAGTGAAACTAATAAAGACAGGATGAGCTGTTTGGATGTGTTTTTATACAGTAATTGTGGTGTGGGTTCCTTTGAATCCTGTATTTACCATAAGGCTACTTATTCAAAAGTTTGCTTCATTTTAACGGCACTCACCCCCCTTGAGGCAGAAGAAAAACATTGCAAAAGTGCAACTGGTAAGAATGTCCAGGTTGGTCTCTGAACAGCACAGATTTCTGGAAGAGTGTGAATTTTTAAAAACAATGTTTTTAGACATGGGGTAACCACAGGCTCTGCTTGACATCTGCTACAAAGAGGTGACAGGAGATACAATTACCAGATATCCATACTTGATTAGAAATCCATTTAACTTACCCAGTTACAGGAAAGATGAAAAAAAATTTCTAGAACCATGGTGTTGGAAAACAACAGTAGAAACTTCAATGTTAAGGGGACTTTTACAAGGAATTAGTCCTTTGTTTTTGGATGTGCCACGGTTTACTTATAAAAAAGGGGAAAAAAAAGTCTTGTTTGAGATTAACAAAACCATTAAGGAAACTGACAACAGGGTATGCACTGATGCCGATCCTGCAACCAAGTTCAATTTAGACATGGAGAACATTAATGAGACAGGATATCCACATAGTATTGCTAGGGTTGCCAACTTTTCAAATGCCCAAAGTGGGACATTTTTTGTACAAACGTCAGATTTTGCAAGACAAAACATACCCATGTCCATTACAAAGGGCAGAACTTCACTTTTTTGCCTAAATAAACGCTTATTCTTGTAGCATTTTAGTTGCTTATTCAGTTTATTACATTTAGGTGTTTCAGAAACAGACTAACTGTTTTATGCAACTATTACGTTATACATAAGAAATATGTTTGTCCTAATATCTCAGAACATTTGCCATTTTTAAAATTTTTATGCAGGATACAACTGCCCAAAGAGGGATTGTCCCTCGCAAAGTGGGACAGGTGGTAACCCAAAGTATTGCCCCCAATACTCATTTTGATTCTAGTTTCAGGGGGAGTATATCTGGTACAGTGCTCCTCTTGTCCTTGTTTTTATGTGGGTAAGACTGAGCAAATGTTGACAACATTTATACACTGTAAAAAATGACTGATTTGACCAACGCCTTGGGCAAGCACTTAAGGACTGTGTGCAATATAAAAAGTTTTTATTTTTTTTTGTTTTGGAAAAGGTAGCCCAAATATAATAGGGGGAATAGCATGACAGGATAAAAGCCATGGAGCTTCACTGGTAGAATGAAATGAATGCCTCTAACCCACCCAAACAGAAATAAGATTACAAGACTGAGGCACTCCTCAGTATGGAGAAAATCGACAGATGTGCAGTAACAGAAACCTGGTTTAAGGCTCCAGAGACCACCCCAGCACTACCAGGCTAAAACTCATACCATACATTTCGGCCACAGAACCCAAACCGAAATACAAAAGGCGGGGGCGTATCCATATTCATCAAGGATACCCACACCTCCAGGTTAGTGGCACAGTACGATGCTTCAGAAATCATCCATGTGCAACTAACAATGGGCAAAACTGCAATTCAAATTGTAGCTTGCTACAGATCACCCATCATGTCCCAGGACCCCCACTCCACGTTTCTGGAAACACTGGGAAACATAAAGGTCCTACCAAACACCCTAATATTGGGTGATTTCAATTACCCAAACATTAACTGGGGGAACTACTCAAGTACTAACTCCCTTGCCCATCTTTTCATAGAATTTATAAACTCAAACGCCCTGGTTCAACTGGTCAAAACTCCCACCAGAGGTGACAACATACTGGATCTGGTCATCACCAACATGGGCGATTGGTGTTCCACACCAGTGGTCAACCCCTCGCTGGTTAGATCTGACCATAAACAAATCACTTTGGATATCCATATTCCGCCCCCACCCCTGGATAAGAAAACCACTGTGAAAAACTTTTCAAAAGCAAACTTCATGCTACTTAAGACCGAGGTGGAAAGTATCAAAGCTCCTATGCTGAAGGATAACACTGTCCAAGCTGCAAAATCCTTTACTAATGCATTCTACTGGCAGCTACAAGAATGCATGGGTTGTGCCATCCCAAGCAAAACCAAGACTCACTCCTCCAAGAAAAGCAAACCAGTCTGGTGGACTCCTGCCATAAACAAGCTATACAATAGAAGGAGGAAACTAGTACAGAAAAGAGTAAAATCCCAAGAAGGGAAGACATCCCTGATCAGTATCGGCAAGAAACTATGATTCCTCATAAAATAATCCAAGGCGAGTTTTGAAACAAAAATCGCCAAGGACTCCAAAGATAACCACAAGGCATTCTTTAGCTATGTCAAGAATCTAAGTGGCAATGCTCAGATCTGCTCGGAGCTAGTGCAGAGTGGCACAAAATACACTGAACCGACCGATATCGCCAACATCCCAGCAGACAGGTTCAGCGCAAACTTCACCCCCCTCTCACCCCCAAAAGAGCCCATAACCATACCAGAAGAATGTAGAGTCCCCGAAATCACAGACACTCAGGTTAAAACAGCCCTCTCCAAAGCCAAAAACACAGCATCAATGGGACCAGACGGTGTCCCAGGCTGCGTCCTACACGAGCTCAAAGACGAACTAACCCCTCACCTAAACACACTGTTCAAACTCAGCCTCTCCACAGGCTACATACCCATACAGTGGCGCACAGCAACGGTTATTCCACTCCACAAAAGTGGAGCCACAACAGACCCCGGAAACTATCGCACTATAAGCCTGACTAACTTGGTCTGGAAGGCTATGGAGCGCATCATCATGGAGCTCATTAACAGAGACATTGGGAACCTCCAAACACTGGACCCTACCCAGTTTGGCTTTGTTAAGGGCAGATCATGCCTCCTAAACCTGATGGACTTCTTTGAGACAGTTATCAAGGCTATAGACGAGGGAAAGGTGGTACACACAGCCTACCTAGACCTTGCTAAGGCCTTCAACACCATTCCCCATTCTGGTGTTATAGACAAGCTCACCAGCCTGAACATAAACCCCTATGTCACAAGATGAGTTGCCAACTGGCTCATGGACAGAACCCACATGGTGAGAGATGTGGGAGCTAGGTCCGACTCTAAACCGGTTACAAGTGGAGTTCCCCAGGGCTCAGTACTAGTACCCCTCCTGTTCGGCATATACTTCTCAGAGGTACAGGCAAGCACAGGAGGACTATGGCTGACCAAGATTGCAAACGACTGCAAACTAGGGGCTACAATTGACTCTCCGGCTGACACAGACATCCTCCAAAAGAGTTTCACTGACACGGATACCTGGTTTCAAAATCATGGCAAAACAAAGTACCCACAAACTACCACATAGGTGGTAGTCCCCTAAATATGGAAGACGTAATAAGGGATCTGGGGACTCAAGTAGATAGTAATCTCACCTTTGATAATCACATTGCCAAAGTGGTTAGAAAATCATTTTATGTGGCCCACCTAATCACAAAAGGGTTCGCATCCAGATCAGAAGAGGTCACTGTGCCCCTCTACTCATCACTCATCAGACCCATCATAGAGTACAACGCCCCATTTGGGATGTACCTTACAAGACACCTGCAACAGCTGGAAAGACCACAGAAGTATCTCATCAAGAGGATCACTGGCCCCAAACAGATGCCCTATGCAGCTTGACTGAAGAAACTCCAGTTGTACTCGGTTGCATAGCACCTACTCAGAGGTGATCTTTGCCTGACATACAAGGCCAGGTCCAACCCAGAATTGATGGACATGCTCCACCTAAAGAAAGCCTTATCCCTTCGAGCGACACGCTCTAGGGATCTAAACCTCACCACAACAATAAATAGGACGTGCTGGGGGGATAGATTCCTGTCCCAGAGACTTCCCATGCTTTGGAACAAGATCCCAATCTACATTAGGCAGAGCTCCTCGCTAACACTCTTCAAAAGAAACCTTGGGGAGTGGATGGAAAACAGAAAGTTTACCTCAGGGATCACTTCAGTGGCTCTACTGGACAGAGGCACAGGGAACTAATCTAAGGGGGCGGCGAAAGCCAACACATTCTGGCTAGGCTTATAAATGCCTTTTGGGCAGATAGCCTAGTACCAACCTATGAACAATAAATAGCTGTTAACACTTGGAACAGCTAAATTAAGATTTTTGTTACTACTTTTTAACATTTTTTATAGAAAATATGTATTTTTGGTGTGCAGATATTTATTTATATTAATTTGGCTATAATGTATTTGTGTTGTGTGGTTTAAAAGCAAATTATTTGTACATTCATGTAATTAACCTTTTTGCCACATGGTGGCAGTGGACAAGTTTATAAAAGAGGAAATGGCAAGTGATTGTTTAAGCTAATGAAGGTCTTGTTTTATGTCTGGAATGAAAACACTCATTAAACCAGTGTTCTTGTGGCTTTACCTCCATTGGCTGTCATTGTTTTTACGTTTGTTACCTTTCTGTTCACCTGTTTGGATAAATATTTGGTCATCTCTTGTACACATCGGCAGCCCTTTCTTATCATTTTTGTACATGGAGTCGGGGTGTACCTTCAACAGTCATAATCATCTAGATCCAGTCTTTACTTAACCTTGGACATACCACTTCTGCAATGCTACCTTTTCATTCCTAACAGGCTCTATGGGGGGATTTCGTAAAGGTACCGCAATGTGTACACCTTCTGTAGCTCAAACATCCCTAAAAGAGTCCCGCATGATGCTCTAGCAAAAAAGATGTGCAACACCATTATAGGGATGGCTCTACAGCCATGCTGAATGGTAATAAAGCACTCTGGGGGAGAGGCCTATGCAAATTAGCCATATGCCCTCTCACCCAGAGCTACCTTCAGGCAGGCATCTACACATGCAGCAATTCAAGAAATCATTCAGTCGTGAAAATCACTGCTTGCTCCACCACATTACAGTAGTGAACATGGCCAAAAGGCAGTAGAAAGATTGGGTGATGGGGAACCACTAAGGATTAGTTTAAGTGCTGCCATAGTTTTCACCCCTAGGCTTCAACACAATTAGCCCCTTTGATAATCCTAGAGCAAATCTGGTCAAACTAGCCCACTCCCCAATAGCAGTTACGTAAAAACCTGCCATAATGGACAGTAAGTTTCCAACAATTTCTCCGGCCAGCCTGATTGACATGGACATCCTGAGGCAATGTAGTAATTGCCTCATGTATACTGACAATCACTTACTCATAAAACAAACAAATACAATATGTGACAGATGTAATTACATTATGAATTTGGAATCAATTCTCTTACATAACAAACCAGACATCAAACAGGTTGTCAGCATACAGACATCACCTCTCATACAAAACAAGGTCACAGCACATAAACCCATGTAAATGGAGGTACTTGAGAGAAGCCTATCAAAAGATCAGACCTCTCCCAAGCACAAACCACTTGCACACACTGCAAAGTAAACAGAATCCACTACACATAACAGACACACCAGTGTCTCAGCAAATAAGCCCATACGGCAAAACACATCAAAACCAAAAGCCCTGGTCATAGGCAACTCCACAGTGAGACACAAAGAGTACAGTTTTGTACCTACCATAAATGTAGATGTTCGAGGATTCCCTTGCTGCAGTCCTGACAATTGGGTATAGTCCGCGTCCCAGTCGGCCCGAATACCAGAGTATAAGGCTGACGTCGGTCATGGCGCCTTAGACTGACGTCAGTACGTCAGGGTACTAATGCGCATGACCGACGGCATTTCCTCAGTCTTTTCTTGCCCCAGATGTCAGAAGACCCAAAAAGACAAGTCCCAAAAACAACCTGCACCAAAAACATGTACAATATATACAGTAATATATACAAAAATATAAGCATGTAAACTCACCTACACAACCACCCTGAAACACAGAGGGGAGGAGGGAGGGTAAATTGGACTGCAGCAAGGGAATCCTCGAACATCTACATTTATGGTAGGTACAAAACTGTACTATGTTCTTCGTCTTCCCTTGCTGCAGTCCTGACAATTGGGTAGAATCCCAAAGCAGAGGTAAGGGAGGCTGGCAAATTATAAAGTAGCAGGAGCTGACAACATGCCTTGTAAAACAGCTGTGGCAAAACCAGCTCTAGTCTTAGAGTATATAGGCAGGTGATAATGCCTAGAGAAAGTATGCACTGAACTCCAAGTAGCTGCCTCCAGAATATCCTTAGTTGCCACCCTTAGAAATGCTGTTGAAGTGGCAGTAGCCCTAGTGGAATGAGGCCTAATCCCAGCTGGAACCTCTTTGCCATGATGGGAATAACAAATGCAATGCAAAAGCCAATCCACCTAGAAATAGTTTGTTTTGACACAGGCTTGCCCTGTGAACTTAAAGCAAAAGAAACAAGTAACTGCTGAGACTGCCTAAAATCTTTAGTCCTGCTCAAATAGTAGCGCAATTGCCTGTGTACATCTAAAGTGTGCAAAATCTTCTCCCCTTTATTTTGAGGATCTGCAAAAAACGTAGGCAAATGAATAGTTTGGTTTAAAGCCACACGAGAAACCACCTTAGGCATAAAGGAAGGATTAGTACGTAATGATACCCTGTCCTTATGGAAAATCAAGAAGGGCTCAACTGCCATAAGGGCCTGCAACTCAGACACCCTTCTTGCAGAAGTAATAGCCAACAGAAAAGCAGTCTTCCATGACAAATATTTCAATTCAGCAGTAGCTGCAGGCTCAAAAGGTTGTAGAGTAAGTTTTTCCAACACAAAATTGAGATCCCAAGCAGGAGTAGGAGCTCTACGTGGGGGTCTGATATTCTTTGCCCCTCTAAGAAACTGCTTGAACAAAGGATGCGAAAACAAAGGTGGGTCACAATCATAGTGAGCTGAAATTGCTGCAGCATGAATCTTTATGGAAGAGAAAGACAAACCTTTGTCCAATAATTCAGTAAGATATTGAAGAGCCACACTCAAATTAGGCTCTGAAATCTCCAAATTCTTTGCTGTACTCCAAAATAAAAATCTCTTCCATTTTTCTGCGTACACTCTCCTAGTACTAGGCCTTCTAGCTTCCATAATCACATTTAAAACTTGTTGAGGAAGCTGAGACCTACCATGCTTCAACACAGAATATGCCAAGCCGTGAGATGAAGAGATTGAAGCTTGACATTGAGCAGATGACCGTCCTTCTGAGATAACAGATGAGGAATCAGAGGTAAAGGCCATGGAGGCTTCTTTACAAGACTCCTTAGAAGTGGGTACCAGTGTGGCCGAGCCCAATCTGGAGCTATCAAAATCATCCTTGGCCTGTCCTGTCTGACCTTTAGTAATACCTTTGGAAGAAGAGGCAGAGGTGGAAAGGCATAGACATGAAGGTTTTTCCAACTGAAAGACAGAGCATCCACTTTCCAAGCTGTGTGATGAAACCCCTTTGTGCAATACTTTGGCAGCTGGTGGTTTAGTGGAGAAGCGAACAGATCTATGTCTGGAGTTCCCCATGACACTGTCAATGTCTGAAATACATGAAGATCCAGTTTCCACTCGTGGGGATCCATGATTTGTCTGCTTAATACATCTGCTAGGGAGTTCTGTGCTCCTGGCAGAAACCTTGCCTGAAGAGTCAGTTGCAGGCTTAACGCAGTCTCCCATAAAATCATTGCTTGCCTGCATAGAGGAGAAGAATGTGTTCCCCTTGCTTGTTGATGTACCACATGACAGTTGTGTTGTCTGTCAGAATCAACACCTGCCCTGGAAGAAGTAACTCCTTGAACGCCATCAATGCAAACTGGACTGCCAACATCTCCTTCATGTTGATATGTAGATGCTGTAGTCTGGCAGGCCACTTGTCTTGTATCCACTTTCCATTTAGATGAGCTCCCCAAGCAGTGTCCGAGGCATCTGTCGTTAAAATCTGACTTCGCCTCTGGCGGGTCACAGAGAGTCCCTTGTTTAGGTGACATTCCTGAGCCCACCACAAGAATTCCTTTTGAAGGCAAGGTATTATTTGAATGACAGTGTCCAAATCTTGGCAGTGCTGTGTCCATACATTTTGAGATACCATTGCAGCTTCCTCATATGCAGTTTGGCATTGGGAAGCACCAGAATACAAGATGCCATGAACCCTAATGCTTGAAGGACTGTCCTTGCAGTCAGCACGGACTGATGAGATAGTTGATGGAAGTAAAGTGACAGACTCTTTTGTTTGTCCGGGGTTAAAAAGGCCATCTGGGCTGCTGTATTCAGTCTCACACCCAGAAAGCACATGTCTTGAGAGGGTACTAGACTGGACTTTATTTCGTTCACAGAATACCCTAGGCATCTTAGCACTGCTATGACATATTCCAGATGCTGTAGAAGGTGTTCCTTTTCTTGAGCCAGAATCAGGCAGTCGTCCAAGTAAGGATAAATTGGAATGCCTTGAAGCCTGAAGTAAGCTATCACTGGAGCCAGAACCTTTGTGAATACTCTGGGCGCAGTAGATAAGCCAAAGGGCAATGCAGAGAACTGATAATGAAAATCTCCAGTTCGAAACCGCAAATACTTTCTGCAACTTAGCCTTATGGGCACATGAAGGTAAGCTTCCTTGAGATCCAAAGTTACCATCCAGTGATCCTTGCCCAGCAGAGGTAACAGTTGCTGTAACGTCAACATCTTGAACTTGGGAATGTCCAGATAAGTGTTGAGGATAGATAAATCCAAAATTGGTCTCCACATGTTCCCCTTCTTTGGTACTAGGAACAGGCGAGA
>NC_056745.1:1125679235-1125814235 GCF_019279795.1 Protopterus annectens
GCGGTGCTGCAGTTTTTTTTTTTTTTTTTTTTTTTTTAACTATTACCGGTTCATGAACTGGAAGTTGTGAAAGTGCACTTTCATTTAAGTACACTTTCTCGTACATGGATTTGTACCTTTTCTTTCCTAAAGGGTGAGCTTTTGATAAGAAAATGTAGACCCATATACACACACACACACACACATTATATATATACATATATATAAACACTGCAACATGGAAGAGAAGGGCATTTATGGTTATGGTAAGATTTTACACAACTATTCTAGGTCCTTCTATTCAAATTTTGTACTATTCTTAACCTTTGGGTGAGTGCCAAAGCTCAAATGGAAGAAGAGGAGGGTGGTATGGAACTGTTTTCCAAGAACCTATGCAGGATTGCCCTAGCAAATCCTGCTCTAGACCTGGAAATATGGTCGAGTTTGTAGTGTTTAGTGAAGATATGGACAGATGTCCAGGTAGCTGCCTCTAGAATGACAGCAGTGTTCAGCCCTTTGAAGAAGGCTCCAGATGAGGTCATAGCTCTAGTGGAGTGTGCTTTAATTTTAGAGGTTAGATGTTTACCATGGTAGATGTAACAAAAGGAGATGGCCCTGGAAATTCAGGCAGAAATAGTCTGTTTTGTCACCACTTTTGCCAAAGCTCTGGGATGACAGGAGACAAACAACTGCTCTGATCTTCTAAGGGGCTTGGTCTTGTCAAGGTAGAAACCTGGTTGTCTGTGAACATCAGGAGAATGCAGGACTCTCTGTCATTCTGGGGATGTGGAAAAAAAATGTGGAGAGGTGAAAATTAGAAGTTATGTACTCACCATAACGTTCCATCTGAGTAGGTGACTTCATTCGGATGCAACCTGTGGGTATCTTACCCATAACCCCTTGCCAAGCCCTGACTGACCTCAGATTGAGTTTGCCTCAAATACTGACCACAGTATACTAAAAACAGCATAAATACTCGCTCTATAAAGGACAGGGGGATGGATAGTTTGCATCGAATGAAGTCACCTACTCAGATGGAGCGTTATGGTGAAGTCCCTAGCTACCTGAATCTTGGCCATCATGGAAGGATGTTCCGAGCACCGCTGAGCCAAAGGATGCTCTTCCTCTAGAAACAACATCCACCTTGTAATGAGAAATAAAAGTATGAGGCGAGGCCCAAGTAGCTGCTATCATCCAGAAACACGGGACTTAAAGGCGGCTGGCGTAGAAACTGCCCTAGTAGAATGAGCCGTAACCCTCTGAGGGGCAGGTCTGCCTGAAGTGTCATATGCCTGCAATATGCAATTAGCAATCCATTTAGATAGAGTGACTTTAGACACTGCTTTACCCAGAGCAAATTTAGCAAAGGAGGCGAACAGCTGATCTCATTTCCTGTGGCCAGCTGTCCTGTTAATATAAAGCGTAATTGTCTATGAACATCCAATGAATGCAATTTGTATTCCACTTTGTTTGAATACTTGGGAAAAAAGACAGGCAAATTGATTGACTGGTTAATATTGGATTCAGAAGAGACCTTGGAAGAAAAGATGGATTGGTCCTGAGGCACACCCTATCAGGAAAGAAAGAAAGGTAAGGCGGTTTGACACAAAGAGCCTGAAGCTCAGACACCCTTCTGGCTGAAGTGATAGCTACCTGAAGGCAGTCTTCCAGGAAAGGAATTTTAAATCAGCAGAAGCTGCAGGCTCGAAGGGAGGAGCAGTAAGGGCCTGCAGGACTAAAGACAAGTCCCAAGGCGGTACAACCTCCTTGACTGGAGGCCTTAATAAAAAAACTCCTTTGAGAAAGGTTTTGCATAATTTCGCTGTCATAAGGAGCTGTGTCCTGTCCAATGTGATGAGATAGCAATTGTACCTTAATCGTGGAAGAACTGGCCCTTGATGAAAGAGGTCTGTTAGAAAATCTAGCACAGAGATAGGTGCTGAAAAAGGATCCACAGTTCTCTGTCCTGCCCATATAGAGAACCTCTTCCATTTACTCCGATAAAGCTGTCTGGTGGAAGGTTTATGAGCAGCCACCAAAATGGCTTTGACCGGTGAAGAGAGTCCTAATTAAGGTTGGAACTGGAGCAGCCAAGCTGTCAACTTCAGGGTTCAGATTGGGAACTGGCATTCCCAGAGGGTGAGAGATGAGATCTGAAATTGGATCCAGAATCCATGGTGGATTGATTTTGTGAGACCATACCAAGGTTGTCGAGGCCAGAATGGGGCAATGAGAATCATTCTGCTCCCAAACTGTTGGCTTTCTGCACAAACCTCTGCATCACAGGTAGTGGACGCTAGGCTTAAAGGAGACCGGGAGGCCTAGCTTGCACCAGAGCATCCTCGGGAACTCCCTGGTGGGGAAGTAGGCATTTGGCGTTTGAGGGAGAAGCAAAAGATAACAGGGTTGCCCCAAGCGGCAAAAATCTTCTTCGCTACTTGAAGGTTGAGGACCACTCGTGTGGAGAAAGGATGGTGCGACTGAGCTTGTCGGGAAGGATGTAGGACTTTGCCGGAAAGTGCGTTGCTATCAAGCGTTTGGTGGAAATTGCCCATTCCCAGACTCTCATGGCCTCGACAAAGGGGATAAGACCTGGTTCCTCCCTGCTTGTTGATATACAGACATGTTGTCTGTCTGAATCAATAGTCCCTGTAGGAAGAGCGTGGTGAAGTGCTTGCGCTAGGAGCACCGCCCTCATTTCCAGGACATTTATATGCAATGGCGTCTCTGTGGGATTCCACGTGCCTTGGACAATCTTTCCGCAGAATGCCCCCACCCGAGGCAAGAAGCGTCCGTGGTCACTGTGGCTCGGGAAATGCAGCTAAAAGGGTCTTCCTGCTAGGGGCTCCGGAGAAAGAAGCCACCACAGAAGGGAGTGCCTGCACGCTCTGCTGAGCGTTCAGAGGCGAACAAAGAGGAGACCACTGAACTTGAAGGGTCCATTGAAGAACCCATGAATTAGAAGCGGGATAGCTGCCGCCATAGAACCTAGGGCCCTCAGGACGCTGCAGTTGGTGAAGGTTGAAGGATTGCTGTCACATGACACCTCAGGCTGTCTGGGGTGAGGAAGGCTCGCATTGATCTGGTGTCTAGTCTTCCTCCTATGAAATCTATAATTTGAGTTGGATTCAGAAAGATTTCTCCCAGTTGATCGTGATGCCCAGCCTTGGTGCTAGTTGAAGGAAGTAATCCCTGGCTGAGCACAGAAGATGCCTTGATGATGCCGTCAGGAGCCAGTCGTCCAGGACCTGTAATCCCTGGAGCCTCAGGTGGGCGCTACCACCGCTAACACCTTGGTAAACACCCTGGGGCTGAGGTGAGACCAAAGGGAGGACCCTGAACTGATAATGACTGGCTCCCAGGAAGAAACCTCCTGGATCGTCTGTCCATCCATTATGTGGTAGTACGCATCCTTGAGGTCTATGGAACACATCCAGTCGTTCTCCCTCAAAAGGGGAGTATAGATTGCAGGGTGACCATCAACTTTTGTTTGGTTACTGACAGGTTCAACAGGGAAAGGTCTAAAATTGGTCTTAAGTCCCCGTCTTCTTTGGCACCAAAAGAACCTGGAGTAAAACCCTAATCCGGCTTGATCTGGGGGCAGCTGGATGGCTCTTTTTCTAGCAGCTGCTCGATTTTGGAACATCTGGGAGGCTGCGAGATTTGGGAATCTTGATTAGGGGTATTGAATATCCTCTGGATATGAACTGTCTGTTGTTATGGACTCCCAAGAAGTCAGGTGCATCGAAACCGCCCCGACTGCCTCCAGAGACGGACAGCCGGGCAACCTTTCAGGGCTGCTGCGTGGGTCTCTCAGAGAAGGTTCTCTGGACCCAAAATTGCCAGGAGCCCCTGCCTCTGGCACGGCGACCTCCCGTCCTCCTCTGCCACGGAAGGACTGGTTATCCGGAGCAGGTTGGGACTGCTGCGACTTCGGAACCACATCTTCTTCTGTCCCTTTGGTTCTTAGAGAAGGACCTCTGGGGAGCTGAGAAGCGGACTCCGGCGGCAGACAGCGTCTTCCGTCCTTTCTGGACTAATGTGTGTAACAGTCTTGCCAAACAAGGCAGAACCATCGAAAGGGGCATTAGAAGGAAGGGCTCAACAAAATCACAATGGCGGAGCCAGGCCTGTAAGCCTCATGACAAGGCCTGCTCCGCTGGCTCTAGCGGCTCCCTCAGTAGCATGAGACAGCAGCACAGATGTATTGGATACAGATCTGAGAGTGGCCATTCGGTGGAGTAAACCTGTTTATCCTCAGAGATGGACTCCGGGGGAGATGCAGCGTATTCTTTAATCAGATCTCGCTGCATCCTAATGACATGTGCCATGTAGTTCAGCTCTCAAAGAAGGTCGCTGAACTAAACACTTGCGATCGGAGGATGGACGGAGGGACTCTCCTGGGCCAATTCCTGCTGCAGCCATCATCATGGCATCAACTGGGGACCCTTACTCCAGTGGGTGCGGTCTGATGGAGGAGAAAGAATGCGGTCCGGCTTTAGGGATAGGCTCAATGGTGTCGGATCCTTCTGATAGATATAAGATCTACCAGGGGGTCAGCAGGAGGACACCCAAGAGGTAGAAGGGCCGCCTCGAATGCCTCCAAGAACACAGACTTCGTCGAAGAAGCCTTGGGGCAGACCACCCCCGATCCTTAACATCTCCATGATGTCTCCAAATGTGACCTGGGGAGCCTTCTCCGTGTCTTCACTCACGGACTCAGGGGCCTCCATGTGCCTCCTCTTGCACTGAGGAGTACTCTTCAGCAGATGGATGTTCCAAGGGAACCACTTGGGACATTGTCCCTGGGACCGGCTGGTGGGGCCTGGCCCAACTGCAAAGGAGGGGATGGAGCCCGCAGCAGGACGGGGTCGGATGTCCTCGACAGTGCCCTTTCCATAGCGTTGAAAGCGATCCGGCCGTCGGATCCGAGACCAGTGTGCTCCGACCTGGACAGAGCCGAAGACACACCAGCTCCTGGATCCGAGGTCCGGCTCGCCTCGGCTCCGAGCACTCAAGGGGATCCGAGGTGCGCACCCACCCCGGATCCAAATCTGCGGCGCCAGCTCCGAACCCGTGGTATGGGTGGGAGAAGGACTCCCATTTGCATTTGGGCCTGGATGAATTTCCTCATCATCCGGTCCATATCAGCGCGCAGCTCATCGAAAAGTCGATCTAGAGGAGGCCACCGAAGACTCGGTGACCTCCTGGAAGGGCTAGCCTCCTCCTCCTCGGGTCCAGGAAGGAGGAGGAAAGCTAGAAGGCACAGGGGAAGCCCGCAGATGGAGGCAGGCTGGAAGCCGGCTCTCCTCTTGTGGTGCTTCTCCTGTGCCTCTCCTTCTGTCTCTCCCTAGTAGAATCCTTCGCAATTTTAAGGGAGGTTGAGTCCCAGCCGGAGGGAGAACTCACAAGTTGCTGACTGGAGGGCAGAGGCGAAGCAGTATCTGGGGTAAGACCCGCCAGCACTAACCGACCTCAAACCTGCACAAATGGTACAACCAGAAGACAGGTGTTCAACCCCAAGCACGATCAATGTGGCCATCTGCTGGGGACAGCTTATGGCCACAGAAAAGACAGCCTTATTACACCTAAGGCCTAAACACACACACACACAAACAAACTACGAAAACCCGAGAAAAATTAACTAAAGAGGGAGGAAAGCCTTAACCACACACAACACTAACTATATTTGTAACAAAAAGAGAATTTGAACAATTTTCCTGTCAGAAAACTACACTTATCTCAAACCAGCCAGGAGCTCTAGAATTCCGAAATCTGAGGTGAGTCAGGGCTTTTATGGGTAAGAGGGAGGAGCTAGGAGCTCGGAGCCTAAGCTTTTGAATTGCGGCTCGGATCGGATCAGATACCCACAGGTTGCAGACGAATGAAGTCTGCCTACTTCAGATCATTGGTTCAAGGACAGCTCATTGACCACCTTATGCATGAAAGTTGGGTTGATCCTTAGGGTCACTCTATCCTTGTGGAAGATTAGAAAAGGTGGGGTGGCCATGAGGGCCTGGAGCACTAACACTCTCCTGGCTGATGTTAGGGTGACCAAAAGCATAGTCTCCAGGTGCAATATTTTAGGGAGGCTTTTGATGCTGATTCAAAAGAAGCAACAGTGAGCTTCTCCAAAATGTAGTTCAGGTCTCATGGGAGTGGAACTGTCCTCCTGGGGGCCTGAGGTGCAGTACTCCCTTAAGGAACAACTTCACTGGAAGTCAGGAGGCAAGAGGAGAGTCAAGAGGCAGACAAGCTGAAATAGCAGCTAGGTGGGCCTTAACAGAAGAATATGCCAGCCCTGCTTGGAACAATTCACAAAGGCAGTTTGTCACTAAAAGGACTTCTCCTTGAAATGGGTCTAGCTGTCTTTGAAGACACCAAATGGAGAATCTTTTCCATTTGGACAAGCAAGATCTCCCAATATTGCATTTCCTGGCCTCCTGAAGGACATTAAGCACGTCCTCAGTATAAAGGTGTCTGAAACTGATCAAAACTCTATCACTGACAGGGTTAGGTTCAGGGATTCCAAGTGGGAATGGATTAGGGATCCCATGTCCTGTGAGAGAAAGTCCACTCTGTGAGGTAACTTGCGATGATTGCCCCTGGCTAAATGGAGAAGGAGGGGGAACCAATGCTGCCTTGGCCAAAAGGGAGTCACTAACAATATTTTTGGTTTGTCCTGCTAAATTTTCAACAGGAATTTTTGTAGGAGTGAGAAAGGGGGGAATGCACAGAGAAACATCCTCTTCCATGAGACAGAAAAGGTGTCCATTGCCCTCGCTAGGAGCTGGGTGCCCTGGTACAAAATATTGGAAGTTGTCTGTTCAGAGGGGAGGCAAACAGAACTATTTGTGGTGTACCCACTTGTGGACTATATCCAGGAACACGTCGCTGTGTAGCATCCATTCATGGGATTGTGTCATGGACCTGTTCAAGGTGTCTGGCCTGAGTGTTATGAGCTGAAGGAATATAGACTGCCTGCAAGGTGATTCCATGTTGGGCTGCCAATTCCCAGGCCTGGAGTTCAAGTCTGCACAGCAAGTAAAGATTTTGTTCCCCTGTTTGTTCACACACCAGAGAACTGTAGTGTTGTCTGTGAACAACTTCAGGGGACTTTGTTTAAGAATGTGTTGGAAGGACCTCCGAGCAAAGATGATGGCCCTCATTTCTCTGATGCTATGTGTTCCCGCTTGAAGGGGCCTGTTCATGTGCCTTGCACCATCAAGCTGCCCATAGCAGCTCCTCAGCCCAGGTCTGGGGCATCTGTGTACATCTCCTGGACTGGGGTGAGGGATTATAATGAAGTCCTGGGTTGAGAGAGACTTGATCCAACCACCAAAGGATCTCTTTCCTTAGGCATAGTAGGAAGGGAATATTGTGGTCTAAGGGGTGTGAGTGATGGGTCCATGTGGACCTCAGGTACCATTAAAGTTTTCTCGTGTGGAGTCTTGCCAGTGGCAGCATGGGTATAGTAGAGGCCATATGTCCTAGAAGTGCAAGATACTGTCTCACTGTCATAGCAGTGTCGTGGAGGACAGACAGCAAATATTGCTTCAGGCTTTCTACCTTTTGGGGTGGAAGGAATGCCCTCATAACATCTGTCCTTATTCTACACCCCAGGAAAACGTGGTCCTGGGAGGGGTTCAGTTTGGACTTGGGGAAACTGATGTTGAACCCAAGGGACTGCAGGACAGAGATTACTTTTTGGAGATGGATGTGTAGGGAAGTGGAGCAACCTGCCTAGATCAGGAGGTCATCCAGTTATGGAACATTTTGAAAACCTTGGACCCTGCAATAGGCTACCATTGGAGCCAGACACTTGGTGAATACCCTTGGAGCAGTCGATAATCCAAAGGGCAAGGCAGAGAAAGAAAAGTTGTGTAAAATTTTACCATAGATGTCCTTCTCTTCCACGTTGCAGTATTCAACATATGGGTTTACTCCTCTTGCTTCGCGAACGTCCAGCCAGTATACAAAAGTTTTCAGTCCCTGTATGGGGCGTGGGATGTCTGACGTGACAAAAAAGTGACGTCTGCATACACCAGCCCTCAGAACTCAGAGTCCCAGTCTGACGAGTCCCAGTAAGGGCAATGCCAGTCCTGTGACACCCAGAAAGGGAAATGCAGCCTAAAATGAGGGGAAGGAGGGTGGGAAGGAATACTGCAACATGGAAGGACATCTATGGTTATGGCAAGATTTTACACAACTTTTTTAAGTCCTTCTAGTCGCACTTTGCAGTATTCGACAAATGGATGACTGCCAAAAGCTCACTGTGAAGGAGGGGGTGGTGTTCTAGAGGCAGTTTCCAGGAATCCACGAAAGATGGCCCTGGCAAAATCCACCATGGCCTAGGAAATGTGGTCTAACTTGTAGTGTTTGGTGAAGGTATGCACTGATGACCAAGTGGCTGCTTCCAGAATGGTAGAGGTATCCAGACCTTTAAAGAACGCTCCTGAAGAAGCCATAGCCCTGGTGGAGTGTGCCTTGACAATGCCTTGCAGGGATTTTTCATGGTATTTGTAGCAGAAGCTGATTGCGTTGGAAATCCAGGTAGAGATAGTTTGGTTACTGCCATCCTCAGGGCTCTGGTATTCAAGAAGACAGAGTTGATCAGGATGGGCTTGGTTTTATGCAAGTAAAACCTGAGTTGTCTGTGAACATCCAGTGAGTGAAGTACTCTCTCACTGTCCCTTTGTGGGTTAGGGAAGAAGGTAGGCAGGTGGATGGCTTGATTCAGGGAGAGGTCATTCACCACCTTGGGCATGAATGAAGGGTTAGCTTTAAGAGTAACCCTATCATTGTGGAAAAGGGCTTGCAGCTCTGATAGTTTTCTGGCTGAGGTCAAGGGCACGAGAAGCACCGTTTTCCATGTACAGAATTTTAAGAAGGCTTTGTCTGCTGGCTCAAATGGAGGGATCGTGAGTTTTTCCAAAGCATAGTTAAGGTCCCATGGGGGTGGGGGATGGTTTCCTGGGGGGCATCAGGTGAAGAACCCCTTTGAGAAACAGCTTAGCTGACCGTCTGGATGCTAGAGGGGGTTCCAGGGGGAGGCATGCTGAAATAGCAGACAAACAGGCTTTAATGGAGAAATAGGCGAAACCTGTCTGCAGTAGCTCACACAGGTAAGACAGAACTAGAGAAGTCTCGCTTGCGAGCGGGTTCAACTGTCTTTTGTGACTCCATACAGAATATCTTCCTTTTTGAAAGGTAAGGTTTTCTTGTATTTGGTTTCCTGGCCTCCTGCAAGACATTGAGCACGTACTCATTGTAAAGGCGTCTGAAGTGGAACAGAATCCCATCAGCCACAGGGTGAGGTGCAGTAACTGCCACTGTGGGTGTATTTGGGATCCTTTGTGTTGTGAGAGAAGGTCCACTCTAGGGGGTACCTTGTGGTGATTTCCCTTGGATATTTGAAGGCGGAGGGGGAACCAAAGCTGTCTTGGCCAGTAGGGAGTTATCAACAAGATTTTTGGCCTGAAGTGCTGTATTTTTGGCAGGACCTTCTGGATGAGTAGGAAGAGTGTGGTGTCCTGGTGCAAAATCCAGGAAATTGCCTATTAATGGAGGATGCAAACAAGTCTATTTAAGATGTATCCCACCGGTGGACCAGATCCAGGAAGACATCCTTGTGAAGCATCCATTCGTGACTCTTAGTGATGGTTCTGCTGAGATGGTTCATAGGTTCATAGGTTCATACTAGGCTATCTGCCCGAGGGCATTTACAAGCCTAGCCCATAGTTTGTAACTACGCCACCCCTTTAGTATGGGGAACTATACCCATTATTTTGCTGTGCCTCTGTCGAGCAGTGACACTGAGGTAATCCCTGGGGTATATCTGCGATCTCCCATCCATTGGTCAAGATTTCTCTTGAACAAGGCCAGCAAGGTGCTCTGCCTCACATATACCGGGATTTTGTTCCACAGCATAGGGAGTCTTTGGGTGATGAATCTATCCCTCCAGCACGTATTAATAGCCGTGTCGGGTTTAAGTCTCCGCCCTTGTGGCTCTGGCGGATCTAGATTTTTGAGGTGAAGCATATTCATCAAATCTGGGTTTGACATGGCCTTGTATGTCAGGCAAAGGTCACCTCTGAGCAAGCGGTGGCGACTGAATAGAGCTGGAGTTCTTTCAGTCGGGCAGCATAGGACAGATTTTTGAGACCCTTTATCCTTTTGGTGAGGAACTTTGTGGCCTCTCCAGCTGCTGCAAGTGTCGGGTCAGATACATTCAATGGGGCATTGTACTCAATCATTGGTCTGATGAGTGATGAGTATAGGGGAGACTATGACCTCCTTGATCTAGATGTGAATCCCTTCATGATAAGGTGGGCAATGTAGAAGGTCTTCCTAACTACTTTAGCTACATGGGTGTCGAATGACAGGCTACTGTCAACCTGGGTCCCCAGGTCCCTGATAACTTCTTCTGTGCTCAGTGGATTGCCACCTATATGGTAGCTAGGTAACCTTGTTTTTCCCAAGGGTATGACTATGCATTTTTGGCATTTAACTTTAGGCCATGGCTCTGGCACCAGTTATCCGTTTCTGTGAGACCCTTCTGAAGGATATCTGTGTCAGATGTGTTTTCGACTATGGCCAGTTTGCAGTCATCTGCAAACTTTGTCAGCCATAACCCTCCTGTGTTTGCTTGTACCGAAAAGTAGATGCCAAACAAGAGTGGGCCCAGGACTGAGCCCTGTGGGACACCACTTGTGACAGGCTTTGAGTCAGACATGGCGCCAGCAACTCTGACCCTGTGGGTTCTGTCACTCACACGAACACAGTTGAGTAAAAAACAGAACACCTTTATCCAACACAAAGCTTTCGGGACAACTCCCTTTTTCAATGATTAACACAAGGTGCAGTTAGTTTCAGATTTAAATACACCCACCACACATCACATGACCTGCAGCCAAGGTCATATGATTAGCTGCATCAACATTTAATATACACTTACTAGCATTTTTACTAAGTAAGATACAAAATTCTAACGTTATATATACATACATATACACATATTCTTATAAAAAGATATACTATATCTCAACACTCACAATTCATCTACTCAACAATCATACCTTATTTATTATACCTAAAATTATAAAAATAATAAAAATAATAATTATTTATTCATTACTGTAAAATTTCCACAGCAATATTAAAAAACATGGCCAAAACCATGTTGCCAAACATTAATCATTTCAAACAATCGCAGCATAATTGTTTGAAATGATTAATGTTTGGCAACATGGTTTTGGCGTTTTTAATATTGCTGTGAAATACATGAATAAAATAATTATTATTTTATTATTTTTATAATTTAGGTATAATAAATAAGGCATGATTGTTGATAGATGAGTGAGTGTTGAGATAGTATATATGTATATATAACGATGACTTTGTTAGAATTGTATCTTACTGGTAAAAAATGCTATATTAAATGTTGATGTAGCAATCATATGACCTTGGCTGCAGGTCATGGATGATGGGTGTATTTAAATCTGAAACTAACTGCACCTTGTAATCATTGAAAAAGGGAGTTGTCCCGAAAGCTTTGTGTTGGATAAAGGTGTTCTGTTTTTTACTCAACTGTGTTCGTGTGTTCTTGATCTTCAGTATACTTGTCAGCAGTGATTACGGTTCTGTCACTCAGCCAGTTTGCAACCCATCTTGTGATGTATGGGTTAACATTTAAGCTGATGAGTTTTTCAATGATACCCGAGTGGGGTATTGTATCGAAGGCCTTCGCCAGATCGAGGTAGGCTGTATGGACTGCCTTTCCCTCATCAATGGCTTTGGTGACTGTTTCGAAAAAGTCAACCAAGTTTAAAAGGCATGATCTGCCTTTGACAAAGCCAAACTGGGTTGGATCCAAAGTCTGCAAATTCCCTATGTCTTTATTTATGAGGTCCATTATGATCCTCTCCATGGCTTTGCAGATAAGGCTTGTCAAGCTAATGGGCGGTAATTTCCAGGTGGGTGGAGGCACCTTTGTGAAGTGGGACCACAGTTGCAGTCGCCACTCCACAGATGCGTATCCAGAGGTGAGACTATGATTAAACAGCTGTCCTAGCTGTGGGTTTAATTGTTGAGTTCGTGGAGCACACAGCCGGGGACACCATCAGGTCCCATGGATGCTGTATTTTTGCTTTGGAGAGAGCAGTTCTCACTTGGGCGTTAGAGATGTTTGGGGGCTGCAATCGTTTGGTATAGATATCTCTCCTTTTGGGGAGGGGGAGAAGTTTGCACTGAACCTGTCAGCCAGTATGTTGGCAATGTCTGTAGGATCAGTAATCTTCACATCATTTTGAACTAGTTCTGAGCATATCTGGGAGTTTCCTCCCAGGTTTCTAACATAGCTAAAGAAGGCCTTATGATTGTCTTTTGAGTCTTTAGCTATTTTTCTCTCAAAATTTGCTTTGGATGATTTTATGAGAGCTCTTAGTTTTTTACTTATAGTGATCAAAGGTGTCTTACCTTTTAAGGATTTTGCTCTATCTTGTAGTAGCTTCCTCCTTTTGTTGTAGAGTTTGTTTATGGCTGGGGTCCACCAGACTGGACGCTTGCCTTTGGTACAAAGAGTCTTTGTTTTGCTTGCCTGGGAGTTCTGTAGAGAGAGAATGTAGACACCCCTGCAGGTTCATCCCCAGTGAGGTGGCCAATTCCCATACTAGGAGAGCTAGTCTGCAAAGTAAGTAGGACTTGGTCCCTCCTTGTTTGCTGAGGTACCACAGGACTGTGGTATTGTGTGTGAAAATCTCTAGTGAGCCTTTCTGAAGATATGGTCGGAAGGCTCGAAGGGCCAGGAGGATTGCCCTCATCTCGCGAACACTGATGCGTTCGTGATTTTGTGTCTCTGGCCACAGACCCAGCACTGTATGATGTGCATGATCTGTGTAGGAAGGGGTGGTTGGAGGGAAGACCTGGATTGAGGGTCACCTGTATCAACCACCACTGGATTTCTAATTTGAGGCATGGTAGGAAGGGAACCCTGTACCCCAAGGGATGAGAGTGTTGTGTCCAGACTGACCGATGGTACCATTGCAGCTTTTTCATATGAAGTCTTGCTAATGGTACCATGGGAGATAGTGGCTGCCATGTAGCCCAGGAGCCTGAGGTACTGCCTTGCTGTTCATTCTGTTGACTGAAGGACCATTAGTAGATATTCTGTCAAGTTTTCCACCTTTTGTGGGGGAAGATGGGCTTTCATGACATCTGGCCGAATTCTGCACCCCAGGAAGACAATGTCTTGAGTAGGTTCCAGGTGGGACTTTGGGTAATTTATCTGGAATCCCAGAGACTGTAGGAGGGAGACAAACATGTGTATATATTTGCAGAAGGGTCTCTTTGTTGCCTGTCTGTATCAGCAGGTTGTCCAGATAAGGGAATATCTGGATCCCTTTTGTCCTGCAAAAGGCAATCACTAGTCAAACATTTTGTGAAAACCCTGGGTGCAGTAGAAAGCACAAAGGACAAGGCAGAGAACTGACAGTGAGAAGGACCCACCAAGAACTTCAGGTATTTCCTGAAGGTGGGCTTTAGGGGGATGTGGGGACAGGCATCTCTTATATCTAAGGTGGCCATAGATAGCTGAGGAACAAGAAGAGTTAAAAGGGTCGGTAGGCTCAACATCCTGAAGGCTGAAACCTTTAGGAATAGGTTGGAACTGAGAGGGAGCGAGGGAGGGGGTGAGTGTTGTAGGTTTTGCAGGTAGTCAGATGCTAACTGCCCAGTCTTGAAAGGACGGCCTCTGGCTAGAGGTAGGAGTAGCTCTAGCTGGAGGGGGCTGCTTTCTGGTAGATTTTCTAGGCCTAGAGGGAGCAGCAGAGTGAAAATGTTTTCTAATGAACTGTGTTTTAGCTGGTAAGTTTCTTGGAAATTTAGGAATAGGGGATACTAACAAGTGTTTCAAATCCTGTTGTTTTCCCTTTTGCTGACCTGACAAACAAATCTGCCACTTTTCCTCCAAATAAGGCTGTATTGTCCAGGGGGGCATCAGTCAGCTTTGCTCTCAATTCATCAGAAAGGGGCAGGAGGCGCAGCCAGGAGTACCTTCTTAAGGCAGCCTCTGATGCGGCTGACCTTGCTGAGGCTTCAGCAGCATCATAACTGCACTTTATTGAGTGCCTGGTGACCTGGGAAGTGAGAGCCAGAAGGGAAGACAGTGAAGCTTTGGCAGCACAATCTGGTGCATCAGCCAACTCCTTGAAAGCTTTCTCCAGGAGTGATAAGGCATATTTAGCCATATGCGTCTGGTAGTTAAGTAGGCATGAAGGACAAGGTGGCAGAGGTATAGAGTTTCTTACCCAGACGCTCCATGGTTTTGCTGTCTCTGTCAGCAGGCACGGTAGTGGTGGTGGGTAAGAATTTAGATGCCTTATCTGTGGAAATACAGATGGTAGGGTCTGCTGGCAGACACTTAAGGAGGTACTTAGCAGTCGCAGGGACTTTGTAAAGTCCATCATGCCTGCATGGGGCAGATGGTTGAGAGTCAGGATTCAAGGATGCTGAGGAGAAGGCATTCAGGATTGGGGGAACAGCAGATGGGCTTGGGAAAGTACAGTTTTGTACCTACCATAAATGTAGATGTTCGAGTGCTAATACAGCTGCAGTGATCACAGATGGGTTCTCTGCCGTCAGGCGGGTCCTCGGTCGGCAGAATTCCAAAGTCTAGGTCCGGCATCAGTTGCACTCACCTTCCTTCCTGACGTCAGTGCGACAGGGGTATATAAGACACAGCCGACGCCATTTTCTTCAGTCTTTCTTGCCCCAGATGTCAGGTGCCCCCAGAAGGAAGGCAATACATAAATTATATATATAATCATGCAATGCAATATAATCAAAAATCAGTAGTTGCAAGCAAATATACCATAGAATGATAACCCAATCAGGTTGTATTAGGAGGTGTTAGCCACTAGGCCTTTACCAAGAGGGGAAGGAGGGAGGGAAACCTGTACTGCAGCTGTATTAGCATTCGAACATCTACATTTATGGTAGGTACAAAACTGTACTATGTTCATCGTGCATACAGCTGCAGTAATCGCAGATGGGTAGAATCCCAAAGCTACGCACAGGGTGGTAGGCACTAGGTGGAATTGGGAAGAGCCAGAATGCCCTGCAACACAGCAGTGGCAAAGCCTGCTCTAGTTTTGGAGTATAAAGGCAGGTGGTAGTGTTTTGTGAAGGTATGCACAGAACTCCAAGTGGCTGCCTCCAAAATATCTTTGGTAGGGACTCCTCTGAGGAAGGCTGTAGAGGTAGCTGTGGTCCTTGTGGAGTGGGATCTGATGCCTGTAGGAACAGATTTGCCATGAAAGGAAAAACCGTATGCAGTGGCCTATCCATTTTGAAATTGTCTGTTTGGAAATTGGCTTCCCTTGAGCTCCTACAGCATAGGACACAAAGAGTTGTTCTGATTTCCTGAAAGGCTTTGTTCTGTCTAAATAGTAATGTAGCTGTCTATGGATGTCTAAGGAATGTAGCAGCCTTTCCCCTTTGTTTTGAGGATTGGGGTAAAAGGTAGGTAAGTGTATGGCCTGATTTAAAGCTACCCTGGATACTACCTTAGGCATAAATGACGGGTTGATTCGTAGGGAAACGCTGTCCTGATGGAAGATGAGAAAGGGCTGCACAGCCATGAGGGCTTGTAGTTCCGAAACCCTACGAGCTGAGGTAATGGCCAGAAGGAAAGCTGTTTTCCAGGACAAATATTGCAAATCTGTTGAGGCAGCTGGTTCAAAGGGGGGTAATGTTAATTTTTCTAGAATGTAATTAAGATCCCTGGCTGGTATTGGTTGTTTCCTTGGAGGTCTTATATTCTTAGCCCCTCTGAGGAACTGTCTTAAGAGTGGGTGAGAGAATAAGGGTGGATCAGTGTTGTATTCTGCAGAAATGGCTGAGGCATGAATTTTGATGGAGGAAAATGAAAGTCCACTGTTCAACAGCTCAGCTAGATACTGTAATGTCTGAGGCAAATTCAGTTTTCTAGGATCCTGGCCTTTTTTCTCATTCCAAGCGCAAAACCGTTTCCATTATGTGGAGTAAGCCTTTCTAGTAGATGGCCTTCTGGCCTCCAAAATGACATCCTGTACCTCTTTGGAGAGTAGGGTCTGTTGTGGTGTTAAGGAATTTTCCATGCAGCCAGATTGAGTGTTTTCAGTTGACTGTGAAGAGTTTTGTAGCTGTGCTGAGTCAGTAGAAGAGGCATTAGAGGTAGGGTCCAGGGAGGAGTATGTGTTAGGCTCCTCAGGAGTGGGTACCAGTGTTGTCTTGGCCAATCTGGAGCAATCAGTATCATCTTCGGTCTGTCTGCTCTTGCTTTCAAGAGCACCTTGGGCAGAAGAGGCAAAGGTGGGAAGGCGTAAACTGTCCGTGCTGCCCAACTGAAAGAAAGGGCGTCCACTCTCCAGGCCTTTGGATGGAAGGTCCTTGAGCAGAACTTTGTCAATTGATGCTTCCTGTGGGAGGCAAAGAGATCTATGTCTGGCCTTCCCCATGCTTGGATTATCTTTGCAAACACTTGAGGATGCAACTTCCATTCGTGTGGGTCTGTCATATTTCTGCTTAGATTGTCTGCCAGCGTGTTTTCCAATCCTGGCAGGTACTGTGCTTGAAGTTCGATTTGCCATTCCAGAGCCAAGTTCCAAAGTGACATGGCTAGCCTGCACAGGGGGTATGAATGTGTTCCTCCTTGTTTGTTTATGTACCACATTACTGTGGTGTTGTCTGTTCTTATCAATAATTGCCCTGGATGCAGGAGGTCCTTGAAAGCTGTAAATGCATTTATCACTGCTAGCATTTCCTTTTGATTGATGTGAAGGTGCTTTTCCTTTTGGGACCATTTGCCCTGAATGCACCTGTCTGTCATGTGTGCCACCCAGGCGTATTCTGAGGCGTCTGTTGTGATGACTTGATTTGCTTGAGGCTTGCAGAATGGTAGACCTGTGTTTGTTTGGCATGCTTGGGCCCACCATAGAAATTCCTGTTGCAAACATGGGATTATTGGTATTATTGTTTCGAAACTGTGGCTGTGTTGAGACCATAGTTTTTTTAGGTACCACTGAAGTTTCCTCATATGCAACTTTGCATATGGGATTAGAAGAATGCAAGATGCCATGAAGCCCAGAGCCTGCAGGATTTTCCTTGCAGTTAGCCTGGTACAATTTGCTAGTATTTTGAAGTACTGAGTTAGTTGTCCCTGTTTTTCTGGTGTAAGATAGGCCATCTGGGTGTTTGTGTCCAAGTTGGCACCCAGGAAAGTTATTTTCTGAGATGGTGTTAGCCTGGATTTCTCTTTGTTGACTGTGTATCCCAGAGAATTCAATAACCGTGTTACATAAGCCAGATGTTCCAGAAGTATGTGTTTGCTGTCCGCTTGGATCAGGCAATCGTCCAAATAAGGGTAAATTTGCATCCCTTGAAGTCTGCAGTAGGCAATTACTGATGCCAGGCATTTTGTGAATACTCTGGGCGCAGTAGATAAGCCAAAGGGCAATGCAGAGAATTGATAGTGGATTGAACCTGCAAGAAATCTGAGGTATCTTCTGCAGCTTTGTCTGATTGGGACATGCAGGTATGCCTCCTTGAGGTCAATGTTACCAGCCAAAACTCCTTGCCCAGCATGGGAAGAAGCTGCTGTAAGGTGAGCATCTTGAATTTTGGTGCAGTAGAAATGTGTTTAGGATGGATAAGTCCAAAATGGGTCTCCAGTGGTTCCTTTCCTTGGTACAGGAATAGTCTGGAATAAAAACCTTGACCTTGTTCGTGAGTAGGTACCTCTTGAATAGCTTTCATGTCCATGAGCTTTGAAATTTGTATTTGAGCCTCTGCCCTTTGATTGTGTGGCAGGTTCGGCATGCCTCTCATTTTTGGAAGAGTGTGAAAATGAAATCTGTAACCTCTGTTTATGATGTCCAGGATCCATTTGTCTGTTGTGATAATATGCCAATTTCTTGTAAATAATGCCAGCTTTCCTCCCAAGGGTGCTGCCAGCTGAGACTTGCTTGGCATGAAAAGGGGAAGTCATTGGTTTTGTTTCCTGTATTGTTGTGCACCGTCTCGCCACCTCTTGGTGCTGGAGTTTGCCATTGTCTGCCTCTATGTGATCCTTGAGATTGTCCTCTGCCCCTTGTGCGCCTGTATCTACCTCTTTGGGGTTTGTCCGTGGCTGGAAAGGACCAGTTTTTTGAAGGCCAATTTCTGCTAAAGCGTGGTGGTTGAACCTGTAGAAAAGCTTTGACAGTTTGCATAGATTTAGCTTTTTCTTCCATTTTCCGTAGTATCTCCTCAGCATTAGTACCAAATAATACATCCTTTTGTAAAGGAGCATCTAGTAGTTTAGCTTTAACATGATCAGGCAAGGTTTGTTCCTAAGCCAGGCATGTCTACGAATGACTGATCCTGTAACAGCAGCTCTACTTGAGGCCTCTAGAGCATCATAGCCACATTGTAAGGTGTGTTTATCCACTTGTTCTGCACTATGCATCATATCCTGCAACTCCTTCAAATCTGGTTGTTCAGGTTGTGACATTTTATTCCTTAATTGTGATAACAGAAACTGCTGATATTTAAGCATACGGAACTGACAATTTAAGGCCCTCATGGCTAGGGTGGCTGAGGTATATACCTTTTTTCCCCACCTTTCTAAGGATCTAGACTCTTTCGGAAGGTAGTGGATTCTTAGCAGTAGAGGCCTTCATTCCCTTGGGGCCTTGAGAAATGGTTTCAGGGTCAGCATTATGGCTTTTGTAAAGAAATTGGTGAGAGTTAGGAACTCTGTAGTACCTATCAGGCTTGACTGGGGCAGGAGGCAGGGAATCCGGATTAAGGCAAGCCTCCGAGTAAACATCATCAAGTATGTCCAAGACAGGAGGTATCGCCAGAGGTCTGTGCTGAGGTAGCAAAAGAAATTCCCTAAGTCTTTTCTTGGAATCAGAAAAGTCTTGGCCTTCCCAATGGAAGTGTTCCCTCAAGGTATGCAAGGCAAGGTTTTCCCAAAAGAAAAATCCTCTGGGGGAGATACAGAAGGAATGGACTGCTCTGCATCAGAATCTTCAAAAGGGGAGTATGAGTGTTCCTCTTCATCAGAATGTTCTGAAATAATGGAGCCCTGGTCAGAAGAGGGAGAATCTTCCTCCACTCTGGGTCTCTTGTCCGGAGGGGGTTGGGAACCCCTGATAAGAGTAATTAAATCCTCAGCCATTTTTAGCATCTGCTTTTTAGGCATGGGGCCTGGAGATGGGCCCTGTGCAACAGGCCTCTTGGGATGCATGGCTGATTTGGACTTAGCAAATGCCTTTATGGAAAAGGAAGATGAGGGTCTAAAGACACCATGGGTGGAAGTGGACCTGTCCACATTAGGAGGCTCAACACTCACAGTGGCTTCAGTAACTGTAGTCTGGGTATGGGCCGAGGCACCTGCGGTCTCGGTTACAGAAGACACCGCCAGAGAAGTGTCGTCGGTAGTCGACCTCGCTGAGAACCGGACCACGTGTAGCCGGTTTTGGCGTGGTGTCGGTGGAGACCTCGCGTGTCGGTCTTTGTCCTTGCGTTTTTTGGATATAACGGTAGTTGGAGTCTCCGACGACATTTTAGAATCAAAAGCTTTACCAAAAAGTGCTGGGCGAACTCCGCCCGACGCTTAATAGTGCGTTTATTGAAAGTAGCGCAAAAGCGACAGCCCGAGACGTCGTGGTCTGGGCCTAAACAAGGTATGCAGAGGGAATGGAAATCCTTATGCAGTATTTGCTTCCCACAAGAAATACAATTGTTAACTTTGTCTGACATCGGTCTGAGGCAAGAAAAGTTTCAACGGGTACTTAGCTTTAAAGAAGACTTCGGTTTCCAAATTTTCGTAATTTCAGGAGCTGGCCGACCGGCACTTGCAAACTGCTTCTGCTTCGGGCACCGCGCGGCAAAAAAGACTGAAGAAAATGGCGTCGGCTGTGTCTTATATACCCCTTTCGCACTGACGTCAGGAAGGAAGGCGACAGCAACCAACGCCGGACCTAGACTTTGGAATTCGGCTGACCGAGGACCCGCCTGACGGCAGAGAACCCATCTGTGATTACTGCAGCTGTATGCACGATGAACATGTCCATCTGAATAAGGTCATAATATCTTTTTTGAACCTCAGTCATTTCAGAGGACTCTCAACTGAAATGCTCTTTCATCTTGGAGATGATTTCCCCAAAGATAAAATCCTCAGCTGGGGAGTCAGGGTCAATATATTCTTCCTCGGGGGAACCATACCCCAAGGGAGAAGAAAGCTGCAAACTGTAGGAAAGAGAATCCTCTGAAGATCAGAGATTTTCCTCTTCCCTCTCACGGTTGGGTCTGTGGTATGAGGCTTTGGACTTAGAATGGGAGGAGGGATGTTAGTAGTCCCTGCAGAGGCGGGCTGTCCCTGGGACCGGCTGGTGGGGCCTGGCCCAACTGCAAAGGAGTGCGGGATGGAGCCGTGGCAGGGACCGGGGTCCGGATGTCCTCGACAGTGCCCTTTCCATAACGTTGAAAGCCGAGGGGGCCAGCTTCTAAGCCCGAGCCGACCCCCACCGGATCCGGCGTGCGGATCGGAGTCGGAGCCGAAACCGCCGGATCCGAGACCAGTGCTCCGACCTGGACAGAGCCGAAGACACACCAGCTCCCTCGGATCCGAGGCTCGGCCCTCGGCTCCGAGAGGTCGGGTCCGGCACCGGCACTCAAGGGATGGGACGGATCCGAGGTGCGCCGACCAATCGGATCCGACCCACCCCGGATCCAAATCTGCACGGCGCGAAAGCTCCAACCCGTGGTATGGGTCGGAGAAGGAGCTAATGGGGCGAAAAGGGTCGAAGCCCCTCCCGGTTGGGGGCTAGAGCACTCCCATTTGCATTTGGGCCTGGATGAATTTCCTCATCATCCGGTCCATATCAGCTTCGCTCATCGAAAAGTGTCGATCTAGAGGAGGCCACAAGCGGACCTAGAGAACCGCCTCGGTGACCTCCTGGAAGGGCTAGCCTCCTCCTCCTCGGGTCCAGGAGAGAACCGAGGGAGTGGAGCCGAGGAGGAGGAAAGCTAGAAGGCACAGGGAAGCCGCTTAGATGGAGGAGCCGAGCTGGAAGCGGCTCTCCTCTTGTGGTGCTTCTCCTGTGCCTCTCCTTCTGTCTCTCCCTAGTAGAATCCTTCCTCCGGCAATTTTAAGGGAGGTTGAGTCCCAGCCGGAGGGAGAACTCACAGCAACAAGTTGCTGACTGGAGGGCAGAGGCCGGCAGTATCTGGGGGTAAAGACCCGCCAGCACCAACCGACCTCCGTTCCTTAAAGCCGGGGTTGAAACCTGCACAAATGGTACAACCAGAAGACAGGTGTTCAACCCCCAAGATTTAATCGAATGTGGCCATCTGGGGACAGCTTATGGCCACACTAGCTACATTTCGAAAAGACAGCCTTAGGGGCTTCAGACATTACACCTAAGGCCTAAACACACACACACACAAACAAACTACGAAAACCTGAGAAAAATTAACTAAAGAGGGAGGAAAGCCTTAACCACACACAACACTAACTATATTTGTAACAAAAAAAGAGAATTTGAACAATTTTCCTGTCAGAAAACTACACTTATCTCAAAACCACGCCAGGAGCTCTAGAATTCCGTTGCTTCTTGAAAAGCGGCAAACGAAATCTGAGGTGAGTCAGGGCTTGGCAAGGGGTTATGGGTAAGAGGGAGGAGCTAGGAGCTCGGAGCCTAAGCTTTTGAATTGCCGGCTCGGATCCGAGATCGGATCAGATACCCACAGGTTGCAGACGAATGAAGTCTGCCTACTTCAGATCATTGGTTCAAGGACAGCTCATTGACCACCTTATGCATGAAAGCTGGGTTGATCCTTAGGGTCACTCTATCCTTGTGGAAGATTAGAAAAGGTGGTGCTTTTGCCCATGAGGGCCTGGAGCACTAACACTCTCCTGGCTGATGTTAGGGTGACCAAAAGCATAGTCTCCAGGTGCAATATTTTAGGGAGGCTTTTGATGCTGATTCAAAAGGAGCAACAGTGAGCTTCTCCAAAACGTAGTTCAGGTCTCATGGGAGTGGAACTGTCCTCTCCTGGGGGCCTGAGGTGCAGTACTCCCTTAAGGAACAACTTCACTGGAAGTCAGGAGGCAAGAGGAGAGTCAAGAGGCAGACAAGATGAAATAGCAGCTAGGTGGGCCTTAACAGAAGAATATGCCAGCCCTGCTTGCAACAATTCACAAAGGTAGTTTGTCACTAAAAGGACCTCTCCTTGAAATGGGTCTAGCTGTCTTTGAAGACACCAAATGGAGAATCTTTTCCATTTGGACAAGCAAGATCTCCCAATATTGCATTTCCTGGCCTCCTGAAGGACATTAAGCACGTCCTCAGTATAAAGGTGTCTGAAACTGATCAAAACTCTATCACTGACAGGGTTAGGTTCAGGGATTCCAAGTGGGAATGGATTAGGGATCCCATGTCCTGTGAGAGAAAGTCCACTCTGTGAGGTAACTTGCGATGATTGCCCCTGGCTAAATGGAGAAGGAGGGGGAACCAATGCTGCCTTGGCCAAAAGGGAGTCACTAACAATATTTTTGGTTTGTCCTGCTAAATTTTCAACAGGAATTTTTGTAGGAGTGAGAAAGGGGGGAATGCACAGAGAAACATCCTCTTCCATGAGACAGAAAAGGTGTCCATTGCCCTCGCTAGGAGCTGGGTGCCCTGGTACAAAAGATTGGAAGCGGTCTGTTCAGAGGGGAGGCAAACAGAACTATTTGTGGTGTACCCACTTGTGGACTATATCCAGGAACACGTCGCTGTGTAGCATCCATTCATGGGATTGTGTCATGGACCTGTTCAAGGTGTCTGGCCTGAGTGTTCTGAGTTGAAGGAATATAGACGGCCTGCAAGGTGATTCCATGTTGGGCTGCCAATTCCCAGGCCTGGAGTTCAAGTCTGCACAGCAAGTAAAGATTTTGTTCCCCTGTTTGTTCACACACCAGAGAACTGTAGTGTTGTCTGTGAACAACTTCAGGGGACTTTGTTTAAGAATGTGTTGGAAGGACCTCCGAGCAAAGATGATGGCCCTCATTTCTCTGATGTTGATGTGTTCCCACTTGAAGGGGCCTGTTCATGTGCCTTGCACCATCAAGCTGCCCATAGCAGCTCCCCAGCCCAGGTCTGGGGCATCTGTGTACATCTCCTGGACTGGGGTGAGGGATTATAATGAAGTCCTGGGTTGAGAGAGACTTGATCCAACCACCAAAAAATCTCTTTCCTTAGGCATGGTAGGAAGGGAATGTTGTGGTCTAAGGGGTGTGAGTGTTGGGTCCATGTGGACCTCAGGTACCATTAAAGTTTTCTCATGTGGAGTCTTGCCAGTGGCAGCATGGGTATAGTAGAGGCCATATGTCCTAGAAGTGTGAGATACTGTCTCACTGTCATAGCAGTGTCGTGGAGGACAGACAGCAAATATTGCTTCAGGCTTTCTACCTTTTGGGGTGGAAGGAATGCCCTCATAACATCTGTCCTTATTCTGCACCCCAGGAAAACGTGGTCCTGGGAGGGGTTCAGTTTGGACTTGGGAAAACTGATGTTGAACCCAAGGGACTGCAGGACAGAGATTACTTTTTGGAGATGGATGTGTAGGGAAGTGGAGCAACCTGCCTAGATCAGGAGGTCATCCAGTTAAGGAAAATTTTGAAAACCTTGGACCCTGCAATAGGCTACCATTGGAGCCAGGCACTTGGTGAATACCCTTGGAGCAGTCGATAGTCCAAAGGGCAAGGCAGAGAAAGAAAAGTTGTGTAAAATTTTACCATAGATGTCCTTCTCTTCCACGTTGCAGTATTCAACATATGGGTTTACTCCTCTTGCTTCGCGAACGTCCAGCCAGTATACAAAAGTTTTCAGTCCCTGTATGGGGCGTGGGATGTCTGACGTGGCAAAAAAGTGACGTCTGCATACACCAGCCCTCAGAACTCAGAGTCCCAGTCTGACGAGTCCCAGTACGGGCAATGCCAGTCCTGTGACACCCAGAAAGGGAAATGCAGCCTAAAACGAGGGGAAGGAGGGTGGGAAGGAATACTGCAACATGGAAGGACATCTATGGTTATGGCAAGATTTTACACAACTTTTTTAAGTCCTTCTAGTCGCACTTTGCAGTATTCAACAAATGGGTGACTGCCAAAAGCTCACTGTGAAGGAGGGGGTGGTGTTCTAGAGGCAGTTTCCAGGAATCCACGAAAGATGGCCCTGGCAAAATCCACCATGGCCTAGGAAATGTGGTCTAACTTGTAGTGTTTGGTGAAGGTATGCACTGATGACCAAGTGGTTGCTTCCAGAATGGTAGAGGTATCCAGACCTTTAAAGAACGCTCCTGAAGAAGCCATAGCCCTGGTGGAGTGTGCCTTGACAATGCCTTGCAGGGATTTTTCATGGTATTTGTAGCAGAAGCTGATTACGTTGGAAATCCAGGTAGAGATAGTTTGGTTACTGCCTTCCTCAGGGCTCTGGTATTCAAGAAGACAGTGTTGATCAGGATGGGCTTGGTTTTATGCAAGTAAAACCTGAGTTGTCTGTGAACATCCAGTGAGTGAAGTACTCTCTCACTGTCCCTTTGTGGGTTAGGGAAGAAGGTAGGCAGGTGGATGGCTTGATTCAGGGAGAGGTCATTCACCACCTTGGGCATGAATGAAGGGTTAGCTTTAAGAGTAACCCTATCATTGTGGAAAACGAGAAAAGGTGGGGTAGCTATGAGGGCTTGCAGCTCTGATAGTTTTCTGGCTGAGGTCAAGGGCACGAGAAGCACCGTTTTCCATGTACAGAATTTTAAGAAGGCTTTGTCTGCTGGCTCAAATGGAGGGATCGTGAGTTTTTCCAAAGCATAGTTAAGGTCCCATGGGGGTGGGGGATGGTTTCCTGGGGGGCATCAGGTGAAGAACCCCTTTGAGAAACAGCTTAGCTGACAGTCTGGACGCTAGAGGGGGTTCCAGGGGGAGGCATGCTGAAATAGCAGACAAATAGGCTTTAATGGAGAAATAGGCGAAACCTGTCTGCAGTAGCTCACACAGGTAAGACAGAACTAGAGAAGTCTCGCTTGCGAGCGGGTTCAACTGTCTTTTGTGACTCCATACAGAATATCTTCCGTTTTGAAAGGTAAGGTTTTCTTGTATTTGGTTTCCTGGCCTCCTGCAAGACATTGAGCACGTACTCATTGTAAAGGTGTCTGAAGTGGAACAGAATCCCATCAGCCACAGGGTGAGGTGCAGTAACTGCCACTGTGGGTGTATTTGGGATCCCTTGTGTTGTGAGAGAAGGTCCACTCTAAGGGGTACCTTGTGGTGATTTCCCTTGGATAATTGAAGGCGTAGGGGGAACCAATGCTGTCTTGGCCAGTAGGGAGTTATCAACAAGATTTTTGGCCTGAAGTGCTGTATTTTTGGCAGGACCTTCTGGATGAGTAGGAAGAGTGTGGTGTCCTGGTGCAAAATCCAGGAAGTTGCCTATTAATGGAGGATGCAAACAAGTCTATTTAAGATGTATCCCACCGGTGGACCACATCCAGGAAGACATCCTTGTGAAGCATCCATTCGTGGCTCTTAGTGATGGTTCTGCTGAGATGGTCTGCCTGGGAGTTCTGTAGAGAGGGAATGTAGACACCCCTGCAGGTTCATCCCCAGTGAGGTGGCCAATTCCCATACTAGGAGAGCTAGTCTGCAAAGTAAGTAGGACTTGGTCCCTCCTTGTTAGCTGAGGTACCACAGGACTGTGGTATTGTGTGTGAAAATCTCTAGTGAGCCTTTCTGAAGATATGGTCGGAAGGCTCGAAGGGCCAGGAGGATTGCCCTCATCTCTCGAACACTGATGCGTTCGTGATTTTGTGTCTCTGGCCACAGACCCTGCACTGTATGATGTCCCATAGTTGCTCCCCAGCCCAAGTCTGAGGCATCTGTGTGCATGATCTGTGTAGGAAGGGGTGGTTGGAGGGAAGACCTGGATTGAGGGTCACCTGTATCAACCACCAGTGGATTTCTAATTTGAGGCATGGTAGGAAGGGAACCCTGTACCCCAAGGTATGGGAGTGTTGTGTCCAGACTGACCGATGGTACCATTGCAGCTTTTTCATATGAAGTCTTGCTAATGGTACCATGGGAGATAGTGGCTGCCATGTAGCCCAGGAGCCTGAGGTACTGCCTTGCTGTTCATTCTGTTGACTGAAGGACCATTAGTAGATATTCTGTCAAGTTTTCCACCTTTTGTGGGGGAAGATAGGCTTTCATGACATCTGGCCGAATTCTGCACCCCAGGAAGACAATGTCTTGAGTAGGTTCCAGGTGGGACTTTGGGTAATTTATCTGGAATCCCAGAGACTGTAGGAGGGAGACAAACATGTGTATATATTTGCAGAAGGGTCTCTTTGTTGCCTGTCAACATCAGCAGGTTGTCCAGATAAGGGAATATCTGGATCCCTTTTGTCCTGCAGAAGGCAATTACTAGTCAAACATTTTGTGAAAACCCTGGGTGCAGTAGAAAGCACAAAGGACAAGGCAGAGAACTGACAGTGAGAAGGACCCACCAAGAACTTCAGGTATTTCCTGAAGGTGGGCTTTAGGGGGATGTGGGGACAGGCATCCTTTATATCTAAGGTGGCCATAGATAGCTGAGGAACAAGAAGAGTTAAAAGGGTCGGTAGGCTCAACATCCTGAAGGCT
Source organism: Protopterus annectens (assembly GCF_019279795.1). Classification (NCBI taxonomy): domain Eukaryota; kingdom Metazoa; phylum Chordata; order Ceratodontiformes; family Protopteridae; genus Protopterus; species Protopterus annectens. The sequence goes on from NC_056745.1 coordinate 1,125,705,916, forward strand.
GGAACCTTTAGGAATAGGTTGGAACTGAGAGGGAGCGAGGGAGGGGGTGAGTGTTGTAGGTTTTGCAGGTAGTCAGATGCTAACTGCCCAGTCTTTAAAGGACGGCCTCTGGCTAGAGGTAGGAGTAGCTCTAGCTGGAGGGGGCTGCTTTCTGGTAGATTTTCTAGGCCTAGAGGGAGCAGCAGAGTGAAAATGTTTTCTAATGAACTGTGTTTTAGCTGGTAAGTTTCTTGGAAATTTAGGAATAGGGTAGACTAGCAGGTGATTCAAATCCTGTTTTTTTCCCTTTTGCTGACCTGACAAACAAATCTGCCACTTTTCCTCCAAATAAGGCTGTATTGTCCAGGGGGGCATCAGTCAGCTTTGCTCTCAATTCATCAGGAAGGGGCAGGAGGCACAGCCAGGAGTACCTTCTTAAGGCAGCCTCTGATGCGGCTGACCTTGCTGAGGCTTCAGCAGCATCATAACTGCACTTTATTGAGTGCCTGGTGACCTGGGAAGTGAGAGCCAGAAGGGAAGACAGTGAAGCTTTGGCAGCACAATCTGGTGCATCAGCCAACTCCTTGAAAGCTTTCTCCAGGAGTGATAAGGCATATTTAGCCATATGCGTCTGGTAGTTAAGTAGGCATGAAGGACAAGGTGGCAGAGGTATAGATTTTCTTACCCAGACGCTCCATGGTTTTGCTGTCTCTGTCAGCAGGCAGGATAGTGGTGGTGGGTAAGAATTAAGATGCCTTATCTGTGGAAATACAGATGGTACGGTCTGCTGGCAGACACTTAAGGAGGTACTTAGCAGTCGCAGGGACTTTGTAAAGTCCATCATGCCTGCATGGGGCAGGTGGTTTTGAGTCAGGATTCAAGGATGCTGAGGAGAAGGCATTCAGGATTGGGGGAACAGCAGATGGGCTTGGGAAGTCCATCTGAATAAGGTCATAATATCTTTTTTGAACCTCAGTCATTTCAGAGGACTCTCAACTGAAATGCTCTTTCATCTTGGAGATGATTTCCCCAAAGATAAAATCCTCAGCTGGGGAGTCAGGGTCAATATATTCTTCCTAGGGGGAACCATACCCCAAGGGAGAAGAAAGCTGCGAACTGTAAGAAGGAGAATCCTCTGAAGAACAGAGATCTTCCTCTTCCCTCTCACGGTTGGGTCTGTGGTATGAGGCCTTGGACTTAGAATGGGAGGAGGGATGTTAGTAGTCCCTGCAGAGGTAGGACGCAAGGCCATGAAGGCATTAAACAGACTTTGGCTGAAAGCCTGTCAAGTCGGGCATACTTTCAGTGGGAGTAGAAATGTGCTTTCTTTTCTCCTTTTTAAGGAGGCCTGGCAGGCGGTCTGAAGGGAGGGAGGCCTGGAGTCTACGAGGAACCGGAGGCATCCAACGGACCTACTGAAAGCGCTGGTTCCTCCTAGCGTTGGAAACCGATGCCAGTAAAGCCTCTACGGACATGCCCTCCACATGGGATTTTGCGGCTTCTGTGGAGGTATCCACTATATTCAGGGTGGGAGTCTGATTCCTCTACCAGGCCAATTTTGGCCACAGGCTGAGGGTCGGATGCTAGACGTGCAGCTGAAGAGGTAGGCCATATGGTCTTGGCCTTGTTTTTCGGCGGTTCCGTAGGTACTTTGGAGGAGCTCTCCATCCTTAACACTATCTGTTTTAACTCATTACAGCTGAGTGATATCTACAGGAGTTTCTGCAGTTACCTCCTACTCTTCCTCTAGACGTCAAATATTGCTTGTTCATATTTGTATTAACAAATCCAAAACCATGCTACACACAAGTTATCAGAATATTTTATTTTGAAGCATATATGATGGGAAACACAATTGTATTGATATATGACCTCTGTTAATAAGTATTTGTTAGAACTGTAAGGTGATAAATTCATTTTTAAAGGCTGAAGCCACACCCACTGGGAGTTAAAGGTATACACTCAAAAGAGCTCTGCTGGAGAGAATGAGTTGAGCTTTGACTTTCTAAATACAAGTTAAGCACGTGCAGATGGCTGTGTAATGTCTTTGGTACGAACACCTGACAAAAGGAGCAAGCCATAATCGTGCAACCGTCCCAAAAAAAAAGAGGCACTGACTGTGGGTGTCTTTGTGAGGTATCTGACGGCTGCACTTACACTGCCCTTTCTGGATGACATGAACAAGCATTAAATGAAGGAAAAGGACTGAAAGATTCCACAACGGGGCACTTATCTGATTTCTTGAATCCAATGGCCGTGAAGGCAGGAACACCTTGCACTTGACTGGCAGCTGAGAAGTTCTGAGGCCTGGTGCGTGCAGACGTCACTTTTATGGCCCACATTCCTTGAGCCACGTCAGATGTCCCATGCACCATACCGGGACTGAAAACATTTGTATACTGGCCAGATGTTCACGAAGCACGAGGAGTACACCCATATGTTGAATACTGCAACATGGGAATAGGAGGACGTCTGAAAATGCGAGGAACCCACAGAGAATTGTAACTACTTCCTGTAGTTGGGCCTTATAGGGATATCTAGATATGCATCTTTGATGTCCAAAGTGGCCAGAAATGCCTGAGGCATTATCAGGGGGAAAAAGAGTCTTGAGTGTAATCATGCGAAAAGTGGGTACTTGTAGAAAAAGGTTGAGGTGAGAGAGATCCAGGACGGGTCTCCATAGGCCATCTTTTTTTGGGACTAGGAAAAGTCTGGAGTAAAAGCCCTTTCCCTTTTCTGACAGAGGAGCAGGTTGGACAGTCTACCGAGAGAGGAGGCTGTCTAAAACTGCCTGGAAAAGGGAGAGCTGGTCCTTTGGTGGCTGAGAGATGCCTCTTAATGAGGGAGGAATGACCCAAGTCATGAAGTAGGCCTTTTCTATAACAGACAAGACCCTCTTGTCTGAGATAATGCTTTGCCAGATGGGAAGACAGTGAGAGAGTCTTTGGGATAGGAGAATGGAACTGGAAGGGGTGAAGGGGAAGGCAGTCACAAACTACCTGCTCTGTCCTGAAACTGAGGTTTCTGAACTGGAGTCTGAGCAGGCCTGGAAGGAGGCTGCTGCTTCCTGGAGCTCTGTTTGCTCTAGAATGAGGGGTAGGAGCAGAATGTTTCCTGATGAACTGTGTCTTGGTGGGATAATTCCTATGGAATTTAGGGATTGGACACAAATGTTTTTAAGTCTTGTAATTCTTTCCCCTTTTGCTGAAGGGTTTTGAACAGCTCTGCCACTTTATACCCAAATAGGGCAGAATTGTCCAGGGGTGCATCCAGAAGTTTAGCCCCAATATCATCAGGTAGGGGTTGGAGTCTCAGCCAAGAATATCTTCTAAACACTGAGGCAGATGCTGCAGATCTGGTCAAGGCCTCTGCAGCATCATAAGCTGCATCTGATTGAGTGTCTTGTCACTTGACAGGACAAGATAAGGTCAGATATTTCAGCCTTAGAAGGAGAGTCTGGGAGATCAGCCAAAAGTTTAGAAACCTGAGTCAAAAGGGCCAGGGCATACTTAGACATGTGTATCTGGTAGCTAACCACCCTAAAAGCCAAAGTGGCAGAGGTGTATACTTTTTTGTCAATGCGTTCCATGGTCTTACTGTCCTTATCAGTAGGAAGGACAGAGGTAGAGGGTAGTAATATAGAGGGTTTGTCTGCAGAGACAAACAGTCCCAGGGTCTGCAACAGGGCATTTAATCAAAAATTTGGCCCCTTCTAGAACCTTATAAAACTTGTCAGGTCTTCTAGGGGCTGGTGGTTGGGATTCAGGGTTTTTAGAGGCTGCATTGAAGGCATCCAAAAAGGCTGGTAAGACTGGAGGGATGGCAGAAGATGAAGGGGTGTCCATTTGTAAGAGTTCGTAATACCTATTTTGAATCTCAGACATTTCAGAGGAATCCCATTTAAAAAAACTCTCTCATTTTAGAGACGGTTTCACCAAAGGTGAGGTCCTCTCCTGGGGAGTTTGCCTCAGAAGAGTCCTCCTTGTGGGAGGCATACCAAAGAGGGAAGGCATCTGACAGGCATAGGAAAGGGAGTCCTCCGAAGAGGAATCTGAAGAGTCCTCAGCTTCATGAGGAAGAGGCTCTTCAGTCTGAAGCCTAGGACTGATAACTGAAAGGGCAGTCAGAGGGGAAGGGCATAGAAGGTCTAAGGGCCATGAAAGCATTAAATAAACTATGAGAGAAAGCTTGCTAATCAGGCAGGTTTTCTGAAGAAGGAGAGACATGTTTATTCTTTTGTTTCCTTTTTAAGGAATAAGTAGGCCTGGAGGGTGTAGTGCCTAAGGAGGGCCTAGGTTCAGACTGTTCTAAAGCAGTGGAAGGACCAGTCTGGATGTCCTTTGTGAGCAGAGGATAACACAAAGGTTATGAATATCGCTCCCTTGTCATCAGTGCCAGATGTCTGGAAAACCTTCACGGACGTGCTTTCAGCCCTAGGTTCTGTGACCTCCTAAACAGTACCTGCTATACCTAACTCGGCTGGGTCTATATGTTCCTCCAGGTGAACGGCCACAAGGGGAACATCGGGTGGAGGAGGTGCAACAGTAGGTTCAGGCCTGGAAACTTTGGCCTTCTTTTTTGGTGTCTCGAAGGTCTGACTGGGCAGCCCTTCCATTTCCATAGTCAGACGTTTAAGATGCTGGTATTCTAAGTAGACGTTTAGGGCATGCAGATGTCTGCAGAGTCTTAGGAACAAAGGCCTGACAAATCCTGCAGGATTTATGGTCATGGTTTTGCCCTTGGCAGAAAAGGCAGAGACAGTGGGCATCCTTATGGGGGATCTGACTTCTGCACCTACACTTTACTTTCCTAAATGACATGGCAGTGACCAAAAAGGCATGACAGTGACCAAAAAGAGAAGAAGAAAACAGCCCCAATGAGTTACTTATCTTAAATTTGAAGATTCAATGGCAGGAAGAGCTGATGTTCAACTGGAGGCAGAGAGGTTCTGAGGAAAGGTACGTGCAGACTTCACTTTTATGACCCACACACCCTACGGCCAACATCAGATGTCCCACATACCTTACAGTGAGTAAAGCTTTTGTATACTGGCTGGACATTCAGGAAGCTAAGCAGAGGATAACCCAAAGGTTAGGAATACTGTAACATGGGAATAGAAGGCCATCTATAGATAAAGCACTCTACCACATCATTGCTAGTTACAGGTCCCAATCATGGACCAAGAGAAGCACACTGTCTACCTGGACTTCCTAGAGTCACTCACTATACAGTCAAACACTTTGGTCACAGGAGATTTCAACTATCCGTCCATCGATTGGGCGACATACACAAGCACAAACATGCTCGCCCTGAGGTTCCTGGACTTTGTCAATACAAATGCCCTGGAACAGCTAGTCTATGCCCTCACAGGGGGTTCAAATATCCTGTGTTTTGCCCTCCCTGTTAAGGTCACAATATATATCTGTCTTATATGAAGTAACGATCAGACCTGACACCCCCACAGGAGCAAAAAAAACTGATACATTTCTCCAAAGCAAACTACAGCCTACTAAGTGATGGTATAAAAAGTTTAAAACCCCCTGCTAACACAGCCAACAATGACTCCACTGCAGAGGAGTACACAAATGCCCAGTATAACCACCTAAAAGAATAGTTGTGTAAAATCTTACCATAACCACAGATGTCCGTCTCTATGTTGTAGTATTCTTAATATGAGGGATTCAATGCCAAAAGGTGGTCCTGATGTTCAGCCAGTATACAAGCGACTTTAACCACTGCAAGTTAAATGGGACTTCACATGTTGGCCAGCAGTCGGCGTAGGTGAATGTACCATCCTCAGAACTGAATGCCCTAGTAAGAACACCAGCCTAAGGAACAAAAGGAAATAAGCATGCATCTATTGAAAAAGAAAAAAAAAATGGGGGACTATTCTGTTTCCTTCTATTGTTATGTTGCAGCATTCTTAACATGAGAGAGTACCAAAGCTTGTGAAGAAGAAAGGGAGGGAGAAGGAGCAGAGTCGCTTTCTAAAAAGCCATGGAGAATAGCTCTAGCAAAGCCAGTTCTAGATTTGGAGATGCCATCCAGTTTATAATGTTTAGTGAAGGTATGAACAGAAGATCAGGTAGCTGCTTCCAAGATGGAGCTAGTATCCAAAGCTTTACACAAAAAAGCACCTGAAGAAGCCAAGGCTCTCATGGAATGAGCCTTAACAGGAGTAGAAAGGATCTTACTATGAAAAACAAAACAAAAGGAAACAGCCTTAGAAATCCAAGTGGAAAGAGTGTGCTTGGAAACAGGATTTCCCTGAGCCCTGGGATGAAAAGAAACAAAAAGCTAATCAAATTTCCTGAAAGCCTTAGTTCTATCCAAGTAAAATCTGAGTTGACTATGCACATCCAAGGTGTGTATAACTCTCTCAGTAGATAATTGTGGAAAGGGGAAAAAGTGGGAAAATGAATAGACTAGTTAAGGGGACAACTCATTCACAACTCTGGGCATAAAAAAGGGTTAGTGCGCAAGGAAACCCTGTCTTTATGGAAACCCAGGAAGGGAAGAGAAGCCATCAAGGCTTGAAGTTCAGTCACCCTCTTGGCTGAAGTAATGGCTAATTATAGCACAGTCTTCCAAGTACAACGTTGCACAGTAGCTGCAGGTGCAAACAGAGCCACAGTGAGTTTTTACACAACAAAACTGAGGTCCCAAGAAGGGAGGGAGCAGGCTTTCTGGGAGGTCTGATGTGAAGGATGCCTTTAAGGAAGAGTTTAACCTCCAATTTAGAGACCAAAGAAGGAGACAAAAGCAGACAAGAAGAAATGGCTGATGGATGAGCTTTCACAGAAGAATAAGCCAACCCAGCCTTCAGCAGTGTTCACACAAGTAAGATAAAACTAGAGGGACAGCCACAGAAAGTGGGTCTAGTTTACGAGAAAGACACCAGATGGAAAATCTCTTCCATTAGGTTAAGTAGGATTTCCTAGTATTGAGTTTTCTATCCTCCTGTAGAACCCAAGCATGTCCTCTGTAAAGAGGTATCTGAAAGGAATTGGAAGCCTATCACCCATAATGTCAGATGTAGAGTTGACAGGTGTGGTTGTATGAGAAGTCCCTTGTCTTGTGTGAAATCATCTACCCTGTGAGGTAACTTGTGATGATTGTCCTTGGCTAAATGCAGAAGAGGGAAACCAATGCCATCTTGGCCAACAGGGAGTCACCAGCAAGATTTCTGGTTTGTCCTGCTGAATCTTCAGCAGAACTTTCTGAATAAGAGGAAAGGAGGAAATACAAAGAGAAACATCCTCTTCCATGAGAAAGAAAGGGTACCCACCTTCCACCACAGAGGGTCTGGAACTCTGGCACAACATTTTGGAAATTGTCTGTTCAAAGGGGAGGCAAACAGATCTACTTGAGGAATATCACACCAGTGGAAAATGTTCAGAAACACATCCCTGTGAAGCATCCATTCGTGGTATTGAGTCATGGACCTGCTCAAAGTGTCTGCCACTACATTCTGATTGGAAGAGATGTACACTGCCTGAAGGGTGACCTGGTACTGAGTAGCCAGTTCCTATGCCACAAGGGCTAGCCTGCATAGAAAGTATGACTGTCTCCTGTTTGTTTACATGCCAAGGAAACCATGGTGTTGTCTGCAAACAGTTTAGAGAACCTGGAAGAAAAAGAGAGAGTGAAAGGTTTGTAATGTCAACAGCAGGGCTCTCATCCCATTTATGTTTATGTGCTTCATCCTTTGAGAAGGGGACCAAAGGCCTTGAACCTTCAGGATGCAAAGACTGCCCCCAACCAATGTCTGAGGTGTCTGTGAACAACTCCTGAATTGGAAGAGGAGGATACAGAGTAAGGCCTGGGTTCAGGGAACTCTGCTTAATCCGCCAATAAAATTCCCTCTTCAGACAAGGAAGAAGAGGGAAAACAGAGTCCAGTGGGTGTGCAAGTTGGGTCCAAACTGACTTGAGGTACCCCTGACATTTCCTCATGTGAAGTTTGGCCAGAGGTAACATGGAGATGGTGGATACCACAAACCCTAGAAGGTGAAGAAACTCCCTGGATGTAACAGACTGCAGGGGGAAGATCTTGGAAAAATTTGGTTAGAGAGAGAATTTTCATGGGACAACATACGATCTGTCTGGATTTTGCACCCGAGGAAGATGTGGTCCTGTGATGGGGTGAGGAAAGATTTTTGGAAGTTAATTGTGAAATCCAGTACTTGTAGAAGGGAAATAGTGAAATGGAGATTATGTTGTAAGGTCTCTGGAAAGAGTGCCTGGAGCAGGAGATTGTCCAGATATGGAAAGATCTGTAAACCTTGGAGTCTGCAATAAGCAATCACAGGAGCCAAGCATTTTGTAAATACCCTTGGTGCCATAGAGAGACAAAAGGGCAAAGCAGATAACTGAAAATGTGCTGAAGCAACAGAAAAAGGCAAATATTTCCTGAAAAGGGGATGAATGAGAACATGAAAGTAAGCATCTTTGATTCGCAGGGAAACCACAAAAGTCTGTGGAAGGATGAGGGGAAACAAGGTAGGCAGAGAAAGCATGCGGAAGGTTAACACCTTTAGGATGGTGTCAAGGTGTGAAAGATCCAGAAAGGGTCTCCAAGAGCCATCTTTTCTGGGAACATCCTGAAGTAGAAATCTTTTCCACTTGGTGCAGTGGAACATCTTGAAAAGTTCACTGTGATTTCAATACGTACAGCACCTCTGAAAAAAACTGTAGTTTCTGTCGAGGTGGTTGAGGAATACCCATGAAAGATGGAAGAATTTCCCACACCATGAAATACCCTTTGGTAGAGGATGCATGAATCTCAAGTGATATGCTCCCAGACTGGAAGGGGCAGGGAAAGATGCAGAGACAGAGGAAACTGGATGAGAAAAGGTTAGTAGTCACAGACTACCAAGCTTGTCTGGAAAGGCTGCTTTTGGGCAGGAGCAGGCTGAGAGGGTTTGGAAACAGTAGGTTGCACAGAGGAGTGCAAGACTGATTTCTAACAAAAGGAGTTTTAGCCGGTTAATTCCTTTGGAATTTAGGAACAGGACACACAAAGATGTATTTTAGGTCCTGTAATTCTTTACCTTTCTCAGATGTATTTTAGGTCCTGTAATTCTTTACCTTTCTCAGATGTATTTTAGGTCCTGTAATTCTTTACCTTTCCCCTGCAAGGACTTGAACAAGTCTGCTGCTGCAGCCCCAAACAAAGCCTTATTATCTAAGGGAGCATCCAGTAATTTAGCCTTAATGTCATCTGGAAGTGGCTGAAGCCTCAACAAGGAGGAGCTCCTCAAAATAGAGTCCAATGCAGCCGCTCTAGCAGATGTTTCAGTTGCATCATAGCTGCATTTAATGCAGTGGTGTGCCACCTGGGAGGAAGTCTCCAAAACTGATGAAAGCTGTGATTTAACTTCTGACTCTGGAAGGTCAGACAGAAGCAGAATAGTGTGTGAAAGGATAGCCAAAGCATACTTGGTCATATGGGTTTGGTAACTGATAGCACGGAAAGCTAGGGTGGCCAAGGTATAAACCTTTTTATCCAACCTTTCCATGGTCTTACTCTATCTGAAGGGAAAATTGAACGGATGACAATAGGCTTGAAGGCTTTATCAGCAACCACAGAAACAGTCACTAAATCTACTGATGGACATTTGCAAAGAAATTTACAGTGTTCTGGAACTTTATAGAACCTGTCTGGCCTTTTAGGGGGAGGAGGTTGAGAGTCCGGAGTGTTTGATGCAGAAGAGAAGGCATCAAGAAAAGCTGGTAAAACCAGAAGCACAGCTGAAGTAGAATCCATTTGAAGAAAGTCATAGTACATTTTCTGCATCTCACAACCAGAGACCAGTCCCACTTAAAATACTCCCTCATCCTGGCAATAATCTCCCTAAAGGTGATATCTTCATCATGAGACTGTGTTCCACTGGACTCTTCCTCAAGGGAGGCATACTCCAAAGGAGGAGTTAATATGAGCACAGGAGGCCAAGGATTCATTCTCTGAGGAATCCTCCTCTTCAGAAGGATCCTGCACTCTAATCTTTTTCTGTGGTGAAGTTAAAGGAGGGCTAGGAAGGGAAATCCCTGAAGGAGGTTTAAGAGCCATAAAGGCATTGAACAATCCTTGTGTAAAAGCTTAGAACCAGGATAAAAACTGAGCGACAACAAACACGGGTAAGTAAAATAAACCAAAAAACTTTTATTATAATTTAGTAAACCTCAGTCCATCAGAGACATGGGGGCCACACAAGGGGAGAATCTATGATTTCCCATCCAATGATCAAGGTTTCTTTTGAATAGGGTCAGGGATGAACTCTGCTTCATGAAGACGGGGAGCTTATTCCACAGTGTGTGGATCCTTTCACACAAATACCAGTCCCTCCAGCAGCTGCTATTTATGTCATTGACAAAGTTCAGGTCCTTGGCTCTAGTGTTTGTAGGTGCTGTGTCTTGCAGATGCCATATATGCTAGACATAGATCGCCTCTCAGTAACCTGTAGAAGACTGAGTACAGAGATATGACATTGAGACAATCTGTGTAGGACAGGTTCATAGGAGGGGTACTATGCTACTGGCCCTAGGGCCTATATAAGCCTAGCCAAAAATGTACCCTGGCTTTCGCCACCCAAGAAAATTATTTTCCTGTGCCCCTGTCGAGCAGAGCCACAGAAGTGATCCCCGGGGTGAATTTCCTATCTCCAATCCAATCATATAGGTTCATAGGAGGGTTCAAGGCTATTGGCCCTAGGGCCTATATAAGTCTAGACAAAAAATTCATACCCTGGATTCTCCTGGTGAGGGACCTTTGAGAACATTCCAACTGTTACCAAGTCCCTGGTTAGGTATATGCCAAAGGGGGCACTATACTCAATGATGGGTCTGATAAGTGCTGACCACAGTGGTACTATTACTTCCTTGGACATAGATACCACATGCTTGTTTATACAAGTTGAGTGACATAAAATGATTTTCTTACTATATTGGCTACATACATATTGGTCGAATACCAGATTACTGTCTACATATTTGCCTAGATCTCTATCAGTCAACTCTTGCAGGTGTTTTATCGATGAAGTAATCAGCTTGGGTGGACACTTTCCAAAAAGGCACTATAATGCATTTCTTTGCATTGAGTTTTAATCCATGACTTTCACACCAGTCACTTGTTTGTGTTGGACCCTCCTGTAGGATGTTGGTGTCATGAGGGGAATCTATGACCGCTCCCAATTTACAATCATCTGCAAACTTGGTGAGCCAGAGGCCTTTGACATTAGCCTTGACTTCTGTCTGAGAAGCAGACACCAAATACAGCAAGGTCCAACATAGAGCCCTGGGGTACTCTATTGGTGACTGGTGGCAAACAGGAATATTGTCAGAGTCCAATGAAGCAGTGTTTTGGCCTCAACAAGTGCCCCCAGGGCCTGCTCCTTCTTGATAGTTTGGTGGGGGATGATATGCTAGAAGGGATTTCACAAGAGGCTGGGGGCTAGTGGGAGGGTGAAGTTAGAGCTAAATCTTTCAGCCAGTAGATTTGCTATCAGTTCTGCACAGTGCTAAGTACTACTCTTAAAGTTCCTGACATAGTTGAGGAAGGTCTTGTAAATTGTCCTTAGCCTGGGACGCTATCCTGACCTCAACTGACTTTGCTGGACTTTATTAAAACCTCTTAGTTTCTTATTTAGTTGAATCAGAGAGCTCCTGTCTGTACGACAGTTGCTCTTTCTGATTTTGGCCATGACTTTTCTTTCATTAAATCAAATCAAAAATCTAACAAATAAATACAGACGGTACATGACTGTTACAGCAGAAAATATTTGAAATGCGCTTCCTTTGCCATTACTCAAAACATGACTTAACTATTCTATTCAAAAATGAACTTGGAAAATACTGAACCAAAAATCAACACACTAGGTATGGTATCTGAATATAATTCATTTTAAATGCTTTTTCCTTAGCTGTATTTTCCAATAACAATAAATTTACATCTTTGGCCTACCACAAACCTGTCCCCAGCTTTACAACTGCACATCCTTGTATGCTGTTCTCAATTTTCTAAAGGGCATTTCCCCCTGCAGAGCATAAACACTCTCCTCTTCTACCAATATACTTTATTCTTGTTACCCTCCTCAACTGTGTGACGTTAACTTAACATCATCACAATACTACTCACTGCTACTGGGACAATGTAATATCCTTTCTCTGAGTAGGTGCTAAGTTTATATAACAAACTGGCTTAATGTACCATCTACACATGTTGTATGACTAGTATCAGCTAACCTAATCCACTATTTTTTTAAACTGCGAGATTATTTTCATCCATTTCCTAAAGAGCAGACTTCTCTATTAACAGCTCCCAGCTCATCTTGTGGGATCTCAGGTATTCCGGGCAAAGTTAGAAATATAACCTCTCTAGCATGTCTAGATTCTGCTTCAAGGCAACATCTTTGTAGGCTATTCCTAGCACACTTCCCATTTGCAGTACCCAAAGGATATCCTTTATAGATGTTCAGACCATCTCAAATACTATCAATCCTAGAAAAGCAGTGGCTCTACTCAAACATCTTCTTCAGTCTTTCTTGGACAACAAGCCTAAAAACCTCTCTCTCTTTTTTTTTTTTTTTTTTGCTGCTTGTATCATCAGCCCCATCCTTTAAGTGTCAGTGCTCAAAGCTTAGTGTCAACAGGGGAGGATGGTGACATACACCAACCTGCAAAATGACAAGCTTTGTTCTGTGACTCAGCACTTGTACCCCCACCACGGCACTGGTCTGATGGTCAGTCTCCTGATCCACTCTGCCCTTGTCTATTATCAAGAACCTAAACTACTTAAAACTCCATTATTATAGGTAGGTGATGTTCCTTTTCTCCTGTAAAAAGCAAGCAGTTGATTTTGTGGAGAAAACCGTGACCTTAGATTTGGATTTTTATCTAGATCACTTTATGCTCACCAGCAAATTTTTCCAGTGAACACCACAGATCATAGTCACTTGAAGCAAAGAAAACAACATTATCTGCAAACAACAGAGTTGTAACTCTTGTGTCTTTAAGCTCCACACTCTCCAAACATAGCCAGTATTTTCGTATCTTTTCCATGAAAATCATTGTTAGTGCAAAGAATTAAGGATATGAGCTGTTAAACTACTTTCCATGGTACAGGGTTTGATCCCCACAGACTTTATTTGCCTGCTGTGTGACCTTAAGCAAATCAATTAACCAAGATAGTGTTTTGGAGCGATGGGGAATTTGAGAAAGGCTCTTTAACGGTCTCCTGGACTGCCTATGAACAAACAGAACAGAAGAGATGACACCCTATTGCTGAACTCCAATGTCCACATTGAACATACTCCTCGGCCAACAAGAATAAAGTTACAAACTCTAGTTCTGCAAATACAGGACCAAATGGAATGTGACAGCATACTCTTGTACAGCTCTACCCACAAAACATTCCAAGATACCTAGTTATATGCCTCCTCCAAGTCCACAAAAAATACAATTGTGTACACTTACCATAAATGTAGATGTTCGAGTGTATTCACAGTTGCAGTCATTACATTTGGGTAATCTGCTGGTAGGTTGCCCTCAGTCGGCCTGAATAACAATGTCTTGGGTCCTGCATCGGTTGCAGTCTTTTCTTCCATGACGTCAGGTCATCAGGGGTATAAAACATGCAGCCAATGCCATTTTATTCAGTTTTTCTTGCCCCAGATGTCAGGTGGCCCCCAAATGGGGGAGCAAAAATATATATATAAACAAACAGAAAATATATAAATGCACTTTTTAGAAACATAAACTTTACCATCAACTAAAATGCAAATACATCCAAACAGCATATAAAGAGGATACACCACGACAATCGAAGCCAACCAAATAAACTCCCAAAATATTCCAAAAACGAGGTTTATTGAGACAAAAAACAGTGAGCGCTTTCACGTCCACAGGACTCTTCATCAGACTTAATTATATATCTCCATTAAACATTTTATATAGTATTAAAAAGACTCCTATTGGATAGTTGCTACAAAGACTTGGATAATAAAATAATAAAAAACTGTTTTTTGTCTCAATAAACCTCGTTTTTGGAATATTTTTGGAGTTTATTTGGTTGGCTTTGATTGTCGTGGTGTATCCTCTTTATATGCTGTTTGGACTTATTTGTTTTTGAGAGGGTACTCTATCCTGTTTTGTGTTCTACATGTTTTTCTTAAAATACAAATACACCACAAAGGCTTTTAAGTATAGTGAAGGACAGAGAAAAGGTATAAAAAAGGGGGATGGCGGTGGGTAACCCAGACTGCAACAGTGAATACACTTGATCATCTACATTTATGATAAGTGTACACAACTGTACTATGTTCTTGTTTCACTGTTGCAGTCATTACATTTGGGTAGAATCCCAAAGCTATGGATGGGAGGATGGAACTAAACAGCATTAGAAGCGGCTATAAGGCCCTGCAGGACTGCAGTGGCAAAGCCTGCCCTGGATTTGGAGAAGAGAGGTAAATGATGATGCTTTGTGAAGGTGTGAACAGAGCTTCAAGTAGCAGCTTCTAGAATGTCTCTGGTTGCACCCCTCTGAGAAAAACTGCTGAAGTAGAGGCAGCCCTGGTTGAATGTGATCTGATCCCCTTGGGCAGAGGTTTACCATGGTGTAAACAGCAGAAACAAATGCAGTGGCTTATCCATTTAGAAATAGTCTGCTTTGATATAGCCTTCCTCTCTGATCCTGCAGCAAATGCTACCAGTAGTTGCTCAGACTTTCTTAGAGATTTGGTCCTATTTAAGTAGAATCTTAGTTGTCTGTGTACATCCAATGAATGCAGAATCCGCTCCCCCTTGTTCTGTGGATTTGGGTAAAATGTTGGCAGGTGAATGGTCTGGTTAAGAGCCACACTGGATACCACCTTAGGCATAAAAGAAGGATTGGTCCTGAGGGACACCCTGTCTGGGTAAAATATAATAAAAGGCTCCACTGCCAAGAGAGCCTGTAGTTCTGAAACCCTTCTTGCTGAAGTGACTGCCAAAAAAAAAGCAGTTTTCCAAGATAGAAATGTTATATCCGCAATAGCTGCTGGTTCAAAAGGAGGCAGGGTGAGTTTTCCAACACAAAACTGAGGTCCCATGCAGGAGTTGGTGCTCTTCTGGTTGGCCTTAAAATTTTGGCCCCTCTAAGATACTGTTTAAGCAGTGGATGAGAAAAGAGGGGCGGCTCTGTGTTGTAATGAGCTGAGATGGCGGAGGCATGGATTTTTACTGAAGAAAAAGATAGGCTCTTGTCAAGCATCTCAGTCAAATATTGTAAAATCTGAGGAATATTGGGCTTTGCTGTGTCTATTCCTGTTCCAAGCACAAAATCTCTTCCATTTATCAGCATAAGATTTTCTAGTACTAGGCCTTCTGGCTTCCAAAATGACATCCATCACAGATTTACTTAGAGGTGTTGTTTGAATAATTAGTTGATTAGCCTTGCTGCAAGATTCATAGTTTGGATCTGAGTGTGCAGAATTTGATAGTTCTGCTGAGACAGTAGATGAGATATTTGAGGCAAGTACCATGGAAGAAGGCGAGACATATTCCTTCGAAGTGGGTACCAGTGTTGGCTGGGCCAATCCGGAGCAATAAGGATCATTTTTGGTTTTTCCTGTCTGACTTTTAGTAAGATCTTGGAGAGCACAGGCAGAGGGGGAAAGGCATAGAGTGATAGGTTTTTTCCAGCTGAAGGATAGAGCATCCACTTTCCATGCTTTTTTGTGATGAGTTCTTGTGCAGAATTTGTCCAACTGATAATTTTGGGGAGAGGTAAATAGATCTATGCCTGGGCTCCTCCACTTCTGTGTTAACATGCTGAAGACTTGTGGATCCAGTTTCCATTTGTGCGGGTCCATAAGATTTCTGCTTAGGTCGTCTGCCAGAGTATTTTGCTTTCCTGGCAGGAATTGAGCTTGAAGATGTATTTGGTAAGTCAAGGCTGTGTTCCACAAAGCCATGGCTAGTCTACAAAGGAGGTAGGAATGTGTACCCCCTGCTTGTTTATGTACCACATACTGTGGTGGTGTCCCTCTTTATCAGTAGTTGTCCTGGATGAAGTAAGTCCTTGAAGGCTGTCAGAGCATTCTGAACAGCTAGCATCTCTTTCTGGTTGATATGCAGATGCATTTGGTTTGGGCTCCCATTTGCCCTGAATGCATCTCCCTGCCAGGTGGGCCCCCCAAGCATAGTTTGATGCATCTGTAGTTAGGGTTTGGGTGGCAGGGGGTAGAGTGAATGACAGTCCCTTGTTTTGGTGATATGTCTCTGCCCACCAAAGGAACTCCTGTTGTAGGCAGGGAATGAGAGGAATCATAGTTTCCAGGCTGTGATAATGTTGATTCCATAAACTTTTTAGGTACCATTGAAGTTTCCTCATATGCAGTCTCGCATATGGGATTAGTAGAATGCAGGATGCCATGAACCCCAAAGCCTGCAGAATTTGTCTTGCAGAGAACTGTTTTTTTTGCCACTTGTTTGAAGTATGTTGTTAGTTGCCTTTGTTTGTCTGGCTTGAGGTAAGCCATCTGGGCAGTTGTATTCAAGCTTGCACCCAGAAATGTAATTATTTGAGAGGGTACCAGTTGTGATTTATTTTCGTTTATGGTGTACCCTAGGCATGCTAGAAGCCTTTTTACAAATGCCAGATGTTGAAGAAGAGTGTCCTTGTCCTCTGCTTGAATGAGACAATCGTCCAGATAAGGATAAATTTGAATGCTTTTTTGTCTTCAGAATGCAATAAATGGTGCCAGGCACTTTGTAAAGACCCTGGGCGCAGTAGATAAGCCAAACAGCAGTGCAGAGAATTGATAATGCAAAAAAACCTGCTTTGAAGCGGAGGTATCTTCTGCATGATTCCCTTATTGGGATATGCAGGTATGCCTCTTTTAAGTCTAGAGTTACTAACCAAGCATTCCTGCCTAGCATAGGCAGTAGCTGTTGTAAAGTCAGCATTCTGAATTTTGGAATGTTCAGGTACGTGTTCAGAGTCGATAAGTCCAGTACTGGATGCCAAGAATTGTCTTTTCTGTGTACCAGGAAAAGTCTTGAATAAAAACCTTGTCCTTTTTCCTTTTCTGGTATCGGCTGACTAGCCCCCATATCCATGAGGGAAATTACTGTTTCTGGGCCTCTGCCCACTGGTTTTGTGGCAGATCCGGCCATCCGTTTGGAATTGGCAAAGTATGGAAATGAAACCTGTAACCCTGGGATACTATGTTTAATACCTACTTGTCCTGGGTAATTAACTGCCAGTTTTGAGCATGAAGTGCTAGTTTTCCCCCCAAGGGGGCTGCCAAAAGATAAGTGCTTGGTGCTGGTAGAGTAAAGTCATTGAGACTGCTTACTGTAGGGTTGTGCTTTGTTTCCTCCAGATTTGGAGGTGGAGGCACCCATTACTTTGAACTGTAAAAACCCTGTGATTGGTATCTGGAGCCTTTTGAGCACCTGAATTTGCCCTGAGTGGCTCTGTTGGACACAGGAAAGGACCAATTTTTAGTAGGCCAGTACCTACAGAACCTGGGTGGCTGCACTTCCAAGAAATCTTTTACAGTTTGCATAGATTTAGCTTTGTCTTCTATTTTCTTTAAAACCTCTTCTGCCTTATTACCAAACAGAGTATCATGCTACAAAGGTGCATCCAACAATTTAGCTTTAACATGATCAGGCAGATTTTGCTCCTTGAGCCAGGCATGCCTTCTAATCACAGATCCAGTAATGGCGGCCCTACAAGAGGCCTCCAAGGAATCAAAACTACATTGCAAAGTATGCTTTCCAACCTGTTCTGCTGAATGCAATAATTCCTGTAACTCTATTTTCCACACAATCAGAAATCAACATCATCATTTTCTGTTTCAGTAAGCCCATTACATGCTGTTGACATGTAAGCATATGAAACTGGCAGTTTAAAGCCCTGATTGCCAAGGTTGCAGACGTATAAACCTCCTTACCCCATCTATCCAGCACCTGGAATCTCTATCAGAAGGGGTAGGATTTTTGGCTGTAGAGGCCTTTACACCCTTGGGACCCTGAGAAATAGTCTCAGGATCAGTAGCAGGATTTTTGAAAAGAAATTTGTGGGAGTCAGGAGCCCTGTAATATCTGTCTGGCTTACTAGGAACCGGAGGCAGAGAATCAAGAGTCATGCTTGATTCCGAAAACACATCAACAATGTCTAATACAGGAGGTATTGCCAAAGGCCTATGCTGAGGAAGAAGGAAATCCCTAAGCCTCTTTTTGGATTCAGAGGAGTCCTGACTCTCCCAGTGAAAATGTTCCCTTAAAGTATGCAAAGTCTCTCCAAAAGAGCAATCCTCAGGAGGAGATGCAGATGGGATGGATTCCTCTGCATCAGAATCCTCATAGGGTGGAACAGAAAATTCTTGATCAGAAGTGGAATCAGAAGAAATGGAAACCTAATCTGAAGATTCATAGTCAGTGCCCTGCCTGGGCCTCTTAGTGGTGGTGGTGGTGGTGGTGGTGGTGGGGGGGGGGGGGGGGTAATTAAATCCTCATCCATTTTGATCATCTATTTAGGCATAGGGGCCTGAGCAAGTGGCTAATGCGTCGGATTTTTAGACATAGAAATAGTTTTTGACCTTGTTTTTGTTGCTGGCGTCGGTTTAATATAAAAATGTTGAGGCCTGAAAACATCCTCAGAAGCCGGTACCTGCTCAGCGGCTCCGGACCCATCCAAGGGAGAGGCATCCGCGGGTTTAATACTCTGAGAATCTCGCGGCATACCGGACTCCGAATGGGTCTCGGTAGAGGCCTGCGACTCAAAAGTAGCGGGTATCAGGGGCTGCAAAAGCGCCTCACTGAGTACAGGTGAACCGGCGACTGGCTTAGGAGAAGCTTCGTCTGTTTTGGACCTCGACAGTCTGTCTCTTTTTCTTTGTGTTTTTCATGAACTCCGGTAGTCGGTTTGCCAACTGACATTTCAGGATAATTAAATCTTGGACCAAAATATTTAGAAGCAAAAATATACCGACGCTTAATAGTGCATTGGTTAAATCTAGCACAAAACCGACAGCAAGGCACGTTGTGATCAGGGCCTAGGCAAGGAATACAGTACAAATGAAAATCCTTATGAGGTACTTGCTTCCCACAAGTAATGCAACTATTAACTTTTACTGATATCGGTAAGGAGCAAGAAAAAGTTTCCCCAACGGGGTACTTAGCTTTAGTTTGAAGACTTCGGTTCTGAAACTCTAACACAAAAATTTCAGGAGTCGGCCGACCGGCACTTGCGAACTGTTTCTGCTTCGGGCACCGCGCAGCAAGAAAGACTGAATAAAATGGTGTCGGTTGCATGTTTTATACCCCGACGACCTGACGTCATGGAAGAGGAGACAGCAACCGACGCAGGACCCAAGACTTTGTTATTCAGGCCGACTGAGGGCAACCTGCCAGCAGATTACCCAAATGCAGGCTTTCACAAGGAGGATGAGGAATGTGACAGATCACATATGTAAACCCCCCCACACACACACACACTTTTGGAACACGAGACCACAGTCCCAGTCTTTAACACTGAAAAAGCTTCAACACAGATCCTTCCAACAATATTCAGGGCCATTAGGATTTCCTGATGACTGTCAGGCAGCTGTGCTGCCTCACCCTAAATATGCACAACTGTTTAATTACTACACTGACTTCCTGGACAGAAATGGGCACACTCCCACCAACTGCTTCTTTAAAGGAGGGCATCTCCACCCGAGTTAGTAGATTATCAATATTCTCAGCACGGATTAGCATTTCTCAACTTCTGCCATGGACAACATGATAGTTTGGCAATGAAATTTATACCTTAAAGCTTTGTTCAGCCCTGACCACTAGTGATGTTGTGTGTAGTTTGCATGTTCTCCACAAATCAGTATAAGTTTTCTATGGGCACTGTACTATCTACCCACTTTCTAAACAGAGAATAGTTAACCAGCTATATTATATTATTCTGCAATTACACAAATATTTCAATATGCACACACAGTATTTACAATTGTCCTGGTCACCCTGTTCATTGTTGTAAAGGGTCAATGGACCAAACCACCTGACCCTGTAAATAATGAATAAATGAGACACACTCTGCCACCACCAGATTACCAGAGGATTTCCCAGAACATCTCTGAGACCATCTGAAAGTCATTCTTCACTACTCTTGCAAACCTTGTCTAATGTTATCAATCAAACAAATAATAGAAACTCTCCAATTAACAGTATATGGAAAGTATCTTCTTTAACTTCATGGCTTTCCCTACTAAATATGTCTACAACAGGTCAATGGATTGGTACTCTAACAAGAAGCAAAAATGTTTCAAACATCATCTTAACTACAGAAGTCTAAGTGAACAGGGTTCATCCTGACGTCATGTCCCCAACCTTCCTTGGTATACAGTAGACACTGGTATTTACAATAAACAGCAAATGAATCCACACAACCAAGCCAGGTAAACAGACAGATATGCAGGAATGGCCCTTCCCAACTAGCTAAAAGCTGCAAGGCTCCCTTTACTTTTCCAGTGTATACATTACCATTCTCCTTTTAATTTCCACTGCACTTCTTATCAGCTCTTCCCACTCTTCTCACATCCTCCAGTTCATTGTCCTGCCCCACCCTATACTCACACACTCACTTATCTCCTCACTCTCACTACCATTTTATTATCATTTTTACAGTCTTTGTAATACTATAGTCCTACAACTCTTCCTACTGTTCTCACTCTCTTACTCTTCTGTTATACCCCCCCCCTCTTTTTCTTTCATACATATTTTCCTTCTTGACATGTTATTTCTAATAAAGCACATTGAAATTTTACTGATGTAGGATTGTTCTAGTTTACTTCTGGTACACAAAATCTTCTCTAGCTAAAAGTTATACGGAATTTGTTAATCTTACATACATGCTATATCTCTAACTGTATTGTTGCCCCACTATGTTTCATATTTACTGCTCAAATATAAATTTGTCAAATATCAAAGTAGAGCTGACGCTCTGCAAATATGTATGCATTTATATATATATATATATATATATATATATATATATATATATATATGTATATATGTATATATGTATATATATGTATATATGCATATATATGTATATATACACCACACAAATATATATACACACATACATACATACATACGCACGTGCGGACACATACACACACAATTTCATTAATTCTGGATTAATTTCTGCTGTCACATGTACCTGCCTTTTTACAGCTGCAATATTCTTAGTACATTTCTAAGTAAATACTCTACTCTGTGTTTGTGGATATTACGATTTTAAAACATCCTTTTTCTATCAAGCACTGCAGTCCCTTAGCTTTTCTTCCAAGACCTCCATTAAAACTTAATTTTAGTTCTTACTTTTGAGCTTAAAGATCTAAACATTACAAATTAAATGCAGACACAAAGAAAAGGAAGCAACAGATATGTAAAATTACAATAGCTCAACAGATAGCACACTCACCCCTGATGCTAGAAGGTCAGAAGATCATGAGCTCTATTACCACACCAAGTGCTCAGATTCATTTTTCCAATGCTGGAACAGCAGTGCAGCACTGGGGAGGGTGCTACAAATACTGAATGTGTTGCCCTTCTAATAAGACATTAACCCTGAGGTCTCATGCCCATCTATCTGAGTAGGTGGTAACTCAGGTATGTATAAAAGATCCAGTGCCACTTATCGAAAAGAGCAGAGAGAGCTTCTCCAGTGCCATGGCCAAATTTCCCTTAGCTAGTATAAATACCACTTCCAGTTCCACCTGAAAAGATGCTAGCAGCCTAATGGAATTAACCCAGGCAATAAAGCTTTAATTATCTAATTTAAATTAAATTTATGCTAAGAGT
This sequence comes from Protopterus annectens, assembly GCF_019279795.1. Lineage (NCBI taxonomy): Eukaryota > Metazoa > Chordata > Ceratodontiformes > Protopteridae > Protopterus > Protopterus annectens. The sequence continues at coordinate 1,125,727,740 of NC_056745.1, forward strand.
AAGTAAACAAAGATTACTGTAAAAAAATTGAAGAAGGTTACCGTACACAACAACACAGATTAGACAACTCCTAAACAAATGGCAATGAAGGGACTTCCTTAAACAAGCCTCATTCTCAGATTTAAGTGGATGAAGAGGAAAGTACAGTTGTGTACACTTACCATAAATGTAGAAGGGGAAAGTACAATTGTGTACACTTACCATAAATGTAGATGTTAGAGTGTATTCACTGTTGCAGTCCTAACATATGGGTTATCCAGCTCCCGGTAGCCCTCAGTCGGCCTGAATACCAGAATCCTCAGTATATGACGTAGGCTGTAAAACTGATGTCAGAACATCAGGTATAAAGGGAGGCCGCAGATGCCATTTCCTCAGTTTTTTCTTGTCTTAACTGTCAGGAGCCCCCAAAAGAAGTCTAACCCAGGAAGGAAACACCCTGGAAACATGCCATCCAAAAAATAAAATATGTAGTCTGTGCCTTAGGAAAAAAGGGGGAATGGAGGGTGGGAAACCAAGACTGCAACAGTGAATACATTTGAACATCTACATTTATGTGTGCACAACTGTACTATGTTCTTCGTGTTTCACTGTTGCAGTCCTAACATATGGGATGACTCCCAAAGCCCAGGAAAAAACAAAGGGGGGGATGAAGAATCACAGATTACGGGTTGGTAAGGAAGCCTTGCAAAACTGCAGAGGCAAAACCAGCCCTGGATTTAGAAAACAAAGGTAGATTGTAATGCTTTGTGAAAGTATGGACAAAAGACCAATTAGCTGCTTCTAGAAAGTCCTTAGTAGGCACACCTCTCAAAAAAGCTGCAGAGGTAGAGGCTGCTCTAGTAGAATGGGTCATAATACCCTGAGGGGGAACCTTCCCAAGCTACAGGTAACAAAAATGAATACAAAGAGCAATCCATTTGGAGATGGCTTGCTTCGAAATAGCTTTACCCTGAGCCCCAGGAGCAAAACTAACCAACTGCTCAGACTTCCAAAAGGGTTTAGTCCTGTTTAAGTAAAATCTCAGCTGTCTATGCACATCAAGAGAGTGCAGAATCCTTTCCCCTTTGTTCTGGGGATTATTGAAAAAGGTTGGCAGGTGAATAGACTGGTTAAGGGTCAGACTGGAAACCACCTTAGGCATAAAGGAGGGATTAGTTCTCAGAGAAACTCGATCTGTATGAAAAATAATGAAAGGTTCTACTGCCATTAAGGCTTGCAGCTCCAAAACCCTTCTGGCAGAAGTAATAGCCAAAAGAAAAGCAGTCTTCCAGGAGAGAAACTTTAAATCTGCAGAGGCAGCTGGCTCAAAGGGAGGTAGAGTAAGCTTCTCCAGGACAAAATTAAGATCCCAAGCAGGAAAAGGAGCTCTTCTGGGAGGTCTAAAATTGCTAGCTCCCCTCAGGAACTGCTTCATCAAGGGGTGAGAAAAAATGGGTTGAAATGAACAATGAGCAGAAATTGCTGAAGCATGAATCTTGATTGAAGAAAAGGAAAGTCCACCATTAAGCAAGCCTGCTAGATACTCAAGAATGAGGGAACGAGAAGGATGAGAAGAGTCTTCTCCTTTAGCCTGCAACCAAGAGCAAAATCTCTTCCATTTACCTGCACAGGATTTTCTTGTGCTAGGCCTCCTGGCCTCATGAAGAACTTCAACCACCTGCTGGGAAAGATATAAAGTATTAGCCAGGCAGTTAAATGCAGAGTTTGAAGATGAGGATGAAGAAACTTCCCCTCTTCCTGAACCAACAGATCTGGTACCAGGGGAAGATGCCAAGGCTGAGCTTGGGAAAGGTTGTGAAGAAGGGGATATCAATGCTGCCTGGGCCAGTCTGGTGCTATAAGAATAGCCCTTGGTTTTTCGTCCCTTATCTTTAGCAGCACTCTGGGGAGAAGAGGCAGAGGAGGGAAGGCATAAATTGAGAGTTGTGCCCATGGGAAGGACAAAGCGTCCACTCTCCAAGCTTTGCTGTGAAACTCCCTGGTGCAGAAGATTGGAAGGAGATGATTGGTGTGAGAGGGGAAAAGATCCACTTGTGGAGTGCCCAAATGCTGAATGATGCAATGGAAGATGATCTTGTTCAGTTGCCACTCATGAGGATCCAGAACATCTCTGCTCAATTGATCCGCCAAGGAGTTTAGCCTGGGCTATTAGATGTATGCCCATGGAAGCTGTTAAGGACCACAGTCTCATTGTGTCTGCGCAAGTGGTAAGAGTGGGTCCCCCCTGCTTGTTGATGTACCGCATGACTGTGGTATTGTCTGTCCTGATCAGAAGAGTCCCAGGGTAGAGTAGGTCCTTGAACGCCAGCAAGGCCTGCTGCACTGCCATCAGTTCTTTTAACTTTATGTGTAAATGAATCTTCTGAGTGCTCCAAGTCCCCTGTATGCCCCTGCCTTCCAGATGTGCTCCCCATGCATAATCTGAGGAGTCTGTGGTGAGAGTCTGGCTGGCAGGTGGTGGGCAGAAAGGCAGACCCTTAGCCTGTTCTCAGAACGTCGCCCACCAGAGAAACTCCATTTGTAGACAGGGAATTATAGGAAGAATCAAGTCTAAGTCCTGTGTGTGTTGACACCAAAGGTTCTTGAGGTACCACTGAAGTTTTCTCATATGCAGCCTTGCATATGGAATCATCAGAATACATGAAGCCATGAACCCCAGTGCTTGCAGAAATTGCCTTGCAGAGAGCTGGGTCACGCTTGCCAAGTTCTTGAAGTAAGCCGAAAGATCTTCTTGTTTCTCTTGAGGGAGGAATATCATCTGGGTGGCTGTATTCAGATTCGCTCCCAGAAAAACAATCTCCCTTGTAGGAACCAACTTTGACTTCTTTTCATTGAGAGTGTAACCCAAAGAGGTGGGAATGTTCTTCATGAAGTCCAAATCCTTTTTTAGTTTTTCTGGGGAGTTTGCTTGAATGAGACAGTCGTCCAGGTAAGGATAAATTTGAATGTTCCTCTACCTGCAAAAATGCATTGACTGGCGCCAGGCACTTTGTGAAAACTCTGGGAGCAGAAGATAAGCCAAAGGGCAGTGCAGAGAATTGGAAGTGTTGCTCCCCAGCCCTGAAATGAAGGAAATGCCTGCAACTTTCCCTTATTGGAATGTGCAGATAAGCCTCCTTGAGATCCAAAGTTACCAGCCATGAGTCCTTGTCCAGCAATGGCAGTAACTGTTGAAGAGTGAGCATCTTGAAGTTGGGAATCTCCAGAAAAGTGTTTAGAATAGACAGATCCAGAATAGTCAGGTGCTCCCTTTTTCGGGTACCATAAAAAGTCTTGAATAAAACCCTAGGCCTGCCTGAGCTGCAGGAACTGGCTCTATAGCACCCATAGTTAGTGGAGAAGAAAGGTGATGTTCTACCTCTGCCCTGGGAGTTCTGGGTACCCTTGTAGAACAGAGAAGGTGTGAAAATAAAACTTGTAACCTTGGTTTACTATACTGAGCACCCATTTGTCATCTGTGATGATAGACCATACTTCTGTGAACCTGGCTAACTTTCCCCCCAAAGGAAACCCTGGGCCAGCAGAGGTAGGCACAAGAAGGCCGGAGTCATTGAGAATGCCTGCTTTGGGAAGCTGGCTTAGAACTTCCCGATTTAGAAGAATGCCATTAGCCTTCTGAGGGGCAGAAGCCTGCACTCTGGAAGATCTGAAACCCCTAGGCCTAGAGCGACCCTGCTTGCCAGGATCAGGGAAAGACCAATTCTTGGAAGGATAATGCCTACTAAACAGAGGAGGCTGAACCTGAAGGAAATCTAACAGCTTACATAGATTTCGCCTTATCCTCAAACTTCTTCAGTACCTCCTCAGCCTCATTACCAAAAAGGTTGTCTTTGTGCAAAGGAACATCCAGCAATTTAGATTTAACAGGTTCAGAAAGAGGCTGCTTCCTAAGCCAGGCATGCCTTCTAATAACGGAACCAGAAGCTGCTGCTCTACAGGAAGCCTCCAAGGTGTCAAAACCACAATGTAGTGAATGCTTATTAACCAGAGTGGCAGAATTTAGTAAATCTTGTATATCTTTGTTCTCCGACATGGAAGGAACACCCCAAGTTTAGCCTCAATAGCCTCCAAAGTATGCTGCTGATACTTAAGCATGTGAAAAAGACAGTTCACAGATCTAATGGCAAGAGTTGCGGAGGTATAGACTTTTTTGCCCCACCTGTCTAAGGTCCTGGACTCCTTATCGGAAGGTACAGGGATTTTAGCAATAGTAGCCTTAACGCCCCTGGGGCCTTGAGAAATAATCTCAGGATCAGCAGTAGGATTTTTGAACAGAAACTGATGAGAATCAGGAACCCTATAATACTGATCAGGTTTTCTGGGGGCAGGAGGAACAGAATTAGGAGTTAAAGAGTTTTCCATGAAAACATCATCCACAACTTCCAAAACTGGAGGTATAGCCAGAGGCTTATGCTGTGGCAAATCCAAAAATATCCCGGATTCTTTTCTTAGACTGAGGAAAATCCAGACTTTCCCATTTAAAGTGCTCCGCAAGAGTATTCAAAGTATCCCCAAAGGAAAAATCTTTTCAAGGGGAGGCAGAAGGGATAGAGTCTTCAGCATCAGAATCCTCAAAGCCAGAAAAAAGTTAAGAATTTCCTTCTTCACCAGCAGAAATACTGGAAACCTTAGAATCTGAGAGACAAAACATCAGAGACAATTCCCTAGCCCTCTTGGAAGGGGGTGGCTGAGAGCCCCTAATAAGGGAAAGATCATCACTAGCCATCTTTACCAAGTGGGACTGAGGCAAAGGAGGGGAGGCCGATGCCTGCTTGTGAGTAGATTTGCGGCTGGAGGGTTTGCTAGTAATCCGGAGGGACTCGGGAGGACTAGCAACTGCAGAAGTCTGAATTAAGGTAGTCGGTCTGGCTCTGGTCTCATGTCGAAGAGAAGAGGTGTCAGAAGCCGGTGCCTGCATAGCGGCTCCAGACCCATCTGAGGCGGCAACAGGCGGAGGGTCTGAAGACAAAATAGCAGCCTGCGGCATGGAGGACTCCATAAAGGTCTCGGCAAAGGCCTGGGGCTGAAAATGGGGCTGAAAATCTGCGGACTGCAGGGGCTGTGAAAGCACCTCACTGACTACCGCTGGGCTGATGACCAATTTCACCGGTGCGTTATCAGCAGATTTGACCCTAGGCCTGTTGTGGTCCTTGTCTTTGAGTTTCCTAGATACAACTGATGTCGGGAGACCAGAAGACGCCTTACTGACGAACTTAGGCCAGACTCCAAAATGCTTATACAAAATCTTAGCTCTACGGCGAATAGTACGCGGGTTGAAGGAAGCACAGAGATCGCAATTAAGGACGTCATGCTCAAGGCCCAAACAAGTTATACAATAGGAATGAAAAATCACAGTGCGAAATCTGTTTTCCACACGCAAGACAGTTATTAACTTTATTTGACATTCGTTAAAGCAAGAAAAGAGGGTCCCCAATGGGGTACTTATCTGAGGGCATCTTCAACTTGGTAGTCGGAATGCAAAAAGAAGGTAAACGGCTGACCAGCACTAGTGCGAATTGCATCTGCTATGGGCTCCGTGGCAAGAAAGACTGAGGAAATGGCGTTGGCTGCCTCCCTTTATACCTGATGTTCTGACATCAGTTTTGCAGCCGACGTCATATACCGAGGACTCTGGTATTCAGGCTGACTGAGGGCTACCGGGAGCCGGATAACCCATATGTTAGGACTGCAACAGTGAAACATGAAGAACATCATGGAGAACCAGAATCTCTTAAGGGGCTTAGATTGTACAGAACTCAATAAGTGAACAGAAAGCTCTTAAAACTGGATCTAGTCACAACAGGCAGCCAGTGCAAATCATGCAGCACAAGATCAACACAACAGAATTTGGAAGATCCAGTCACACCTAGGCTGCAAAGTTCTGAACACAGCCACAAATAAAACAATTTCCCCCTACTTGATGCATTATACCGCTGTCGTATTACTGGAGTGCATGACTATCACACTCTGGAAGGCCTGAAGGGTCAGAACCGCCATCTTTAGTATTCTTTGTGCAGACGTGCATCGGTACTAGTCAAACATCATGGAAAGTTTGCCCATCATAATAACCCCTCCACCCAAAAGGCAGTTCATCTGTGGTGCCAAAAACTGAGACCACTGGACTTTTATGGCCCACTGTAGTACCCTCATGTCCATAGGAATGGCAAATGCCATGAGACTTACTGACGAGACAAAAAAGGCTGGGTGTACTCTCGGATTTGAGGAGCAAAGTTTTAGACAGATCAAATCCTGTCTAAAATAAGACATACCATGCATGCTAAGGTGTTCAAACTACAACTGATAAAAGCGAACAGCAGAGATGGCTTAAACCAGGATACTGTAAGGCTCACAATTGTTTACAAACAGTAGAACAACTCTAGCAGAGACTCTTGAATCAAAACCAGGTCCTGAACAGAAGGAACAGCCAGGAACCAATTGTCTGATTACTGGAAAATCTTGGCTCCCTGGAACATCCGGCTGGCTGCCACGACTGACATAGGTAAAAAACCCTGAGGGTTGAAGACAACCCAAATGAAAGAGTCCTAATGTGTAGGGACTGGCATCTACCTAGAAGAGGAAAAACGTTCTGGACTCCTTGGCAATCTTACTACTGAGGGGGAAGCCTCCAGAGACCCAGAAAACACAGCCAATCTCCACCAGATAAGCACAAAAAAATCAAATGGTCTACTCTGGAATAAATGGGTTTGTAACATTTAAATCTAATATGGTCCTGGAGTCCTTCATCTATTTTGCAACTAAAAGTGAATCTGGAGTAATATACTGGCCCATTCTGATTAAAATGGGACCTCCTGGATGGTTCTGTTTTCCAGAAGGTCAAGTGCCTCCCTTCTTGCAGTATGGTTTCAATGGGATAGACTCTGGGCAAGGGTAACAACTGTGGAAGTGGAAGTGGCCAAGTAAGGACGTAATCTAGTGTCTTCTGAATATGACTGCCCAATTCCACCTGTCCTTGAGTGGGACAGTCGACCTCAAGGCCACAGCTTCTGCCTTGAAGGTGGACCAAAGTCACCCTGCAACTCCCAAGGACCCTTCCCTACTGGACAGTGATCATAAGCCTTAAGATATATGAAACAGTGGCTGACTGAGACAACAGCATTTCACTTACCGGTGCATTTCACGCACCATTTCTCACTAAAATCTCAACACACAAGGCAGACAGTTCAGCACTCTCACAGAAAAAGCGAAGAACTCAAATTCTGCTTCCCACACCAGTCTATTATGCTGGGTTCCTTATTTGGAGAATGGACAGCAGTGTTCTGGGGTAGCCACTACAAACAAGGTGTCTAGTTTTAACAGTCTCCAACTGAAAGTTCCATTCAGTGGGAGGCCAGAGAAGCTGATCAGCTTTCTTAGGTACTAGAGCCACAATAACTGGGTTTTCTCCCAATACATCCATGGCCATCTTGAGTGCATCCACAAAAGGAGGGAGTACTCAAGAGGGCTGATGAGTGTATCAAAAGGCCTTTTATGAAGAGGATAGAAGTTCAGTATGCTACCCCCACCAACACAGACACATAGTCTCATAATTTCTACATTCTCCAAACTTGGGAACAACATAGGAAGAAATACTGGGTATCTCCCATGTCGTGCACATCAGGGCTGGGAGACTGTAGACCATGACAATACACTTTCTTTGCATGCCACTTTCCTCAGCATCTTCAAATGGAGACAGTCTGAAGAGAAGGAAGACATAATTTAGGGTTGAATTATAGACAGACTCTGCAAGAGACCCAAGGCCTCTCTTTTCTGTTGTACAACAGGTAAGCAAAGACTTTTCTGTAGCCATAAGAGGTGTTGGAAAAAAGGTCATGGGGCATATCCAGTACAAAAAGGTTTGCAAGTTTTGCACTGAGCTTGTCAATGACTGCCAATCTGGTGTCAAGAATCCTGCCACTGACGGCTGTGGATCCAGTACAATGGCACTGATACAAGGCCATAAGCATTATGGCTGAGAGGCACACAACACTGGCAATGGTGGCATAACAAGTGCTGATGCTGACTGAAGACTCAAAGGTGCCTCAATCACTGCCAGGGCATACAATGCCAACAAAGGCACAGCAGACTGAAATGTTAATAGTATAGACAGTGATGTTGTGATGGTCAGAGTCGGCACACTCAAAATGAGTGCTAAGGAAAAAAAATGGTCAGTGAGAGAAGCCTTGGAAACCAAAACCTGTACAAAAATGAAGCTAAGGCATCCCTACCATCAAAAGAACTCTCAGGGGCAAGGACAGTAGAGTGTTTTCTGAGACCTCAAAAATACTTCCAGAAAACGTACATAACCCAAATCCAGAAAGTCAGGAAGGGTAACTTGTGAAGTCAGTGTAGCAGTTAAAATATGAGAAACACTTCCTTATCAGCCATACTGGCCAAACTCTGTGATTCTTGCAACTACTCAACTTTGATTCAACCACTTTAAGACAATTGTTTTACACACATAATCATTCCACCTGCAGCAGATGGAGAAAGTGGAAAGGATGGCTGTGGCTTAGGACCTTTTTGGGGATTCAATTTTTTAATGGCTTCGTACATGCGGATGTAGATTTAAAAGGATATGGCACTGAGGATGTGGATGATTAACTTAACTAAGAATACTAGAAACAGATTCTTGACAAATGCAGCACTTTGTGTGTGCTTGTTGTGCTGCTTTTCCAGCAACATAAACAAAAGGGTCATGCTTATCCAGTCATGGTTTCTTACATCTCCAAACATGCTGTTTGAATGAGTAATCCATTTTTTACAATGCATAAAAGCACACTAAACCGGAAAACATATATAAGTTTACGCAAGCTAAAGTACTTCAACAAGCTCCCTCTCATTTTTTTTTAAATAACTTTAGTGAAGGCACTGACAGATAAGCCCCGGTAGTATAAATGAAAAAAAATGTGGAAAGAACTCCACTAGAATATGGAAAAAAAATAGACACATCTAAGTCAGAAGTCTAATCAATAGTCCAAAGACCAAAAAAGGCAGCTATTTATTGGATTTATGAAAGTTTTTAACTACAGTACCTAAAATCGGGTAGCGTGGGCTATTTAAGTTGTATGAAGTTGAGCACTGCAGCAGAGACGAGAGGAATTGTAGGTCCACTACAGGACACAGTAACAGACAAGGGCAAATTTGAAAAGTTTTGTGTGTCGATGTATTAATGCATGTCAGTTTTAGCCCTGTTGTTATGGATGATGCCCCTTCTCTGAAGAGGTCTATAGTTTATGGTTCACAACAAATAACGGTACCTTGCAAAGATAATAAATACAAGACTGAGTGACCTCCAAATGAATTTATAAGCCATTCTAGACAAAGTGTCAATATAAGTCAGGTAGGTAAAGAGGCGTTCTTCCAGATACAAGTTCACTGTACAAGTTCTGGTCTCTGTCTCCAGTTAATGATTGAATCATCATCCCAGTGCGGAACTCTTGTCACGAGGAGTTTAAAGCTGAGAAGGGTGCTTCCTGGGCCCCTGCAAGAAGGAGAAAGTACAGTTGTGTACACTTACCAGAAATGTAGATGTTCGAGTGTATTCACTGTTGCAGTCATCACATTTAGGTTATCTGCTTGCAGTAGCCCTCAGTCGGCCTGATTATCAAAGTCTTGGGTCCTGCGTCAGTTGCTGTCTCATCTTCTATGACGTCAGGTAGTCAGGGGTATAAGGCATGCAGCCAATGCCATTACATCAATGTTTCTTGCCCCAGATGTCAGGTGCCCCCATAATGGGAAGCAATTAAATACAAGGTTACACCTCCAACAAAAAAGCAAATACACCAAAAAGCTTTAAGCATAGTAAACAAGAATAGAGGTATAGTCAATAGAAGTCAGGGGGCTGGAGGGAGAGTAACTAGGACTGCAACAGTAAATGCACTCGAACATCTACATTTATGGTAAGGGTACACAACTGTACCATGTTCTTCATGTTTCACTGTTGCAGTCATCATATTTGGGTAGACTCCCAAAGCTACGGATGGGAGGAGGTAATTGGATAGCATTAGAACCAGTTATAAGGCCTTGCAAGACTGCAGTGGCAAAGCCAGCTCTGGATTTAGAAAAAATTGACAAGTGGTAATGCTTGGTGAAGGTATGTACAGAACTCCAGGTAACAGCTTCTAGGATGTCCCTGGTAGGGACACATCTCAGAAAAGCTGTAGAGGTAGATGCAGCCATGGTTGAATGTGGTCTTATCCCCTGTGGGGTAGGTTTTCCATGGTGCTTATAGCAGACATGAATGCAATGGCCTATCCACTTAGAAATGGTTTGCTTTGAAATGGCCTTCCCCTCTGCAGCAAATGCAACCAGCAGCTGTTCAGTTTTCCTGAGAGGCTTAGTCCTGTCCAAATAAAATCTAAGTTGTCTGTGCATGTCCAAGGAGTGCAGTATTTGTTCCCCTTTGTTCTGTGGATTAGAAAAGAAGACTGGCAAATGAATGGCCTGATTAAGGGCCACATTGAATACCACCTTGGGCATGAAGAAGGGACTGGTCCCGAGGGACACCCTATCCACATGAAAGATGATGAAAGGCTCCACTGCCATGAGGGCCTGTAATTCAAAAACCCTTCTTGCTGAAGTGATGGCTAGAAGGAAGGCAGTTTTCCAAGAAAGGAATTTCTACTCTGCATTTGCAGCTGGCTCAAAGGGAAGTAGAGTGAGCTTTTCCAATACAAACTTAAGGTCCCAGGCTGGAGTAGGGGCTCCCCTGGGTGGTCTTAAGTTTTTGGCCCCTCTGAGAAATTGCTTCAGCAGTGGATGAGAGAAGAGGGGTGGCTCTGTATTGTAATGAGTTGAAATGGCTGAGGCATGAATTTTGATGGAAGAAAAGGAAAGGCCCTTGTGAAGCATCTCAGTTAAGTATTGAAGAATATGAGGTAGACTGGGCGCTGCTGTGCCCATCCCCTGAGTTTGGCTCCAAGAACAGAATCTTTTCCATTTTTCAGCATAGGATTTTCTAGTACTAGGCCTCCTTGCCTCCAGAATGACATCCATCACTTGCTTACTGAGGGATGGTAATGGAGAGATCAGGTAATTAGCCAGGCTGCCAGGTTCAGGGTTTAAAGCTGTGGGTGCAAAATCTGGACCTCCTGCTGGGACAGCAGGGCAGAGGTCTGAGGCAGGTGCCATGGTGCCAGCAGTGACACACTGCACAAGGGGGGTACCAGTGTTGGCGTGGCCAGTCTGGTGCAATCAGTATTGTCCTTGGTTTGTCCTGTTTGATCTTTAGTAGCACCTTGGAGAGGAGAGGCAGAGGGAGCAAGGCATAAACTAATAGGTTTTCCCAGCTGAAGGACAGGGCATCCACTTTCCAAGCTTGTTTGTGGGGAGTCCTTGCGCAGAATTTGTCCAATTGGTAGTTCGGGGGGGGGCAAACACGTCCATCTCTGGGCTCCCCCATTTGTTTCTCAACATGTTGAATATCTTTGGTTCCAGTTTCCACTCGTGTGGGTCCATGAGATTTCTGCTTAGGTCATCTGCCTGTGTATTTAGCTTTCCTGGCAGGAAATGAGCCTGTAGGTGCACTTGACAGCTCAATGCCGTGTTTCACAGAGCCATGGCTAGTCTGCAGAGAGGGTATGAGTGGGTTCCCCCCTGCTTGTTTATCACCACATAACAGTGGTGTTGTCCATCTTTACCAAGAATTGTCCTGGAAGAATGTGGTCCTTGAAGGCTGTCAGAGCATTCTATACAGCTAACATTTCTTTTTGATTGATATGCAGGTGCATTTGACTTGGGTTCCATTTGCCCTGAATGTAGTGCCCTGCCAAGTGAGCCCCCCATGCACAGTCTGATGCATCTGTTGTTAGGGTTTGGGTGGCAGGTAGTCCCTTGTTTTGGTGGCAGGCCTCTGCCCACCAAAGGAACTATCTGTAGACAAGGTATGATAGGAATCATTGATTCTAGGTCCTGAGATTGTTGACACCATAGACTTTTTAGATACCACTGTAGTTTCCTCATATGCAGTCTTGCATATGGAATTAGTAAAATGCAAGAGGCCATGAACCCCAGGGCTTACAGTATTTTACTTGCAGATAGCTGGGTCTTTGTGGCCAGTAGTTTGAAGTAGGCAGTCAAATGAACTTGTTTCTCTGGCATGAGGTATGCCATCTGGGAAGTTGTATTCAAGCTTGCTCCCAGGAATACAATTTGTTGGCAGGGTACAAGATGCGATTTCTTTTCGTTTATGGTGTACCCCAGAGAAGTTAGCAATTTCTTTACAAATGCCAGATGATTTAATAGTATGTCCTGGCTTTCTGCCTGAATTAGACAACCATCCAGGTATGGGTATATTTGAATATTTCCTTGCCTGCAAAATGCAATGACTGGAGCTAGGCACTTTGTGAATACCCTGGCCGCAGTAGATAAGCCAAAGAGCAGTGCAGAGAACTGATAGTGCATGTAGCCTGCTCTGAAGCGTAGGTATCTTCTGCAAGATTCCCTTGTTGGGATGTGCAGGTAGGCTTCCTTTAAATCCAGTGTTGCCAACTAGGCATCTTTGCCTAGCATGGGAAGCAGCTGATGAAGAGTTAGCATCTTGAATTTTGGGATTACCAAAAATGTGTTTAGGATAGACAGGTCCAGGATAGAATGCCAGGAATTCTTTTCTGGGTACATGGAAAAGACATTAGTACAAACCTTGCCCCCATTCTACTTCTGGGACAGGTTGAAAGCTCTGATGCTTAAAAGAGAGAGAACTTGCTTTTGAGCCTCTGCCCACTGATTTGGGGGTAGGTCTGGCCAACCATTTGGGGGTTGGTAAGGAGTGGAAGTGGAATCTGTATCCTTGGGAAACTATATTTAAAACCCCTTTGTCCTGGGTAATGAGTTCCCAGTTTGTTTGCATGCACGGCAATCTTTCCCCCTAAAGGAACAGTCAGTTGAGCCATGCTTGGAAGGTTCAAAGTTAAGTCATTGAGACAGTTTACCATGGGGGGGGGTCTTACTACTCCCTGCTTTGGAAGTGGGATCCCCCCACTGCTTAGGCCAGTGAGTACCCTGGGACTGAAGCCTGGGTGTTCTGCTGGTTCTGGATTTGAACTGAGAAGGTCCAGAAGAGGCAGGAAAGGACCAATTCTTAGAGGGCCAATGCCTAATAAAATCTAGGAGGCTGTACTTGCAGAAAATCTTTAACAGTTTGCATAGATTTAGCTTTTTCCTCCATCTTTTTAAGTACGACTTCTGCTTTGTTGCCAAACAGGCAGTCTTGGTTTAAGGGAGCATCCAGTAATTTAGTTTTAACATGATCTGGCAAAGATTGCTCCTTAAGCCAAGCATGCCTTCTAAGTACAGACTCAGTGACAGCAGCCCTGCAAGATGCCTCTAATGAATCAAAACCACATTGCAAAGTATGTTTTCCATCTTGTCCAGCAGAATGCATTAAATTCTGTAATTGTTTATTTTCAGCACAGTCATGAATCAACATCATTTTCTGTTTAAGCAATCCAATAATATGCTGCTGATACTTTAAGATATAAAACTGACAGTTTAGTGCCCTAATGGCTAAACTTGCAGAAGTGTATACCTTCTTACCCCATCTATCCAGCGCTCTGGAATCTCTATCAGAGGGGATAGAATTTTTGGCATTAGCAGCCTTAATGCCCTTGGGTCCCTGTGAAATAGTCTCAGGATCCGCAGAAGGATTTTTAAAGAGGAACGTGTGAGAGTCAGGCACCCTGTAATACCCATCAGGTTTACTGGGAGCAGGAGGTAGAGAGTCAGGGGCCAGGCTAAATTCCAAGAAGGCATCATCTACAATGTCCAGTACAGGAGGGATAGCTAAAGGCCTGTGTTGAGGCAGGAGTAAGAATTCCCTAAGCCTCTTTTTGGAGTCAGAGTAATCCTGGCTTTCCCAGCGCAAATGCTCCCTAAGAGTATGTAAGGTTTCACAGAGAGAGAAATCTTCTAGAGAGGAAGCAGAGGGAATGGAGTCCTCTGCATCAGAATCTTCATAGGTAAATAAGGGCAAATCCTGCCCATCAGAGGAAAACAGTTAGTTATGTACTCACCATAACGATCGATGTATGTGGTCCATCTCGCCTACATTCTTTACTCACGGGTTCGGAGCAGAGAATCGGCTCCGACTCTGCCAACTATTTTCTAGCATGAAGTCTCTAATTGGCTGGGCTAACCCGGTATCCCAAGATGCACCTCGCCCTAGCCCCAGATCTTGTTTGCAGCCATACCAATCATAACCCATGCACAACCAACACTGGAAGGAATTCTAGCCAAGGAAGAAAAAAGCAACTGACCTTAAAGGGTTCACAGAGCCAATATTCCTCCAAATCCTCTAGGAAGGGGGCAGGTGGGAGGGTATGTAAGAATGTAGGCGAGATGGACCACATACATCGATCGTTATGGTGAGTACATAACTAACTGATGTCATATGGTCCTATCTCGCCTACATTCTTTACTCACGGGACAGCATCCCCAGCACCTCTATCCTGGGAGGCTCATAGGAAGATACTCCTGAGAACCGTGGAACCAAAGGAAGCCCGGCCCCTAGAAGCCACGTCCAGCTTGTAATGAGTAATAAAGGTGTGAGGAGAGGGCCAGGTGGCCACAGCACAAATATCATCCAATGAAAGCCTGGCATGGTAAGCTATCGATGTAGACATTGCCCTGGTAGAATGAGCTTTGACGGGAAAAGGTAAACTTCTGCCTGCTGATGAGTAGATGAAGGAAATACAATCTTTGATCCATTTAGAAATTGTGCACTTGGAAATAGGACAACCTGCTCTGTTCTCTGACTAGGACACAAACAGCTGATCAGACTTCCTAACATGTTTAGTCCTGTCTAAATAGAACCTCAGTTGTCTGTGCACATCCAACTGATGGAACCTGAACTCTGCTTTATTGGAAAAATTTGCAAAGAACACTGGTAACTCGATAGACTGATGGAGAGTGGATAACACCTTTGGAAGGAAGGATGGGTCGAGTCTTAGAGAAACTCTGTCCTTATGAAAGGGCAAATATTGAGGTTTAATGGACAGAGCTTGAAGTTCTGATACTCCTCTGGCCGATGTAATGGCTATTAGAAACGCTGTCTTCCAAGATAAAAATTTCAATTCACAGGTGGCAGCCGGTTCAAAGGGTGGTGAAGTGATGGCTTGTAGCACAAGGTTTAGATCCCATGGCATGACAGGCTCTGAAACAGGAGGGCGAAGTAACCAAGCGCCTTTCAAGAAGGCCTTACAGAGTTTATGGCCCATAAGAGAGGGCTCGTAAGATGTGTGGAAATTGGAAATCACAGCCAATTGCACTTTAATGGTAGCGGGTGCAGAGCCCTGACGGAAAAGCATGGCTAAAAAATCTAATACTGATGGAATTGGGGCTGTGAAGGGGTCCAAACCTTGGGCCTGAGCCCAAATGGAGAATCTCTTCCATTTGCTGGAATAAATCTTTCTGGTAGAAGACTTATGAGACGAAGACAAGATGTGTACCACCTCAGGTGAAAAGGAATGCCACCTAACTAGTGACGGAAGTGGAGCAGCCAGACTGTCAGCCTGAGGGTTCGCAGGGATGGATGGAGCTGGCCTGACATGTGAATCAGGAGGTCTGGCACTGGGTCCAGAGTCCAAGGACCATCCACTGCGCACTGCTGAAGAAAGGGGAACCATACTTGTTGAGGCCAGTGTGGAGCAATAAGAATCATCCTGCTTCCCAAGGATATGGCTTTCTGAATCACTCTTGGTAACAGATAAACGGAGGGAAAGCATACACCAGACCGGGGGGCCAATCGTGGGCTAGAGCGTCCCTGGGTGACTCCCCCTGTGGGGGGATCAGTGTGAAGTACTCGCTGCATTTGGCATTGAGGGGACTGGCAAAGAGATCGCAGCAAGGCTGACCCCACCTGTTGAAAATTTGAACCGCCACTCGGTTGTTCAGGGACCACTCGTAAGGCATCAGAATAGCTCTGCTCAGCCTGTCCGCTATCACATTGGACTTTCCCGGAATGTGCGTTGCCACTAGGACCTGCCCAATGCCACACTCGTATGGCCTCTCTGCAGAGGGGATAAGACTTGGTTCCCCCTTGCTTGTTCAGGTACCACACTACGGACATGCTGTCCGAGTGAATCGCAATCGTTCCCAGAGGTAGAGAGTCTTGGAGTGCTCGCAACGCTAGAAGCACCGCTCTCATCTCCAGAACACTGATGTGCAGATGTACCTCGTGATCTTGCCACGTGCCTTGGACCGTCCTGCCAAGATAATGCCCCCCCACCCCATATGGGAGGTGTCCGTGGTCACTGGAGACATAGGGATCAAACTCCTCCCTTTGTCCAGATTGGCAGAACGTAGCCATCAGCGGAGGCCCTGTTTGCACCATTCCGTGAGAAGTATCAAGTGGGAAAGAGGAAGTGTCTGAAAGGAGCCATTGCAGTATCCGCATGTGTAACCTGGCCAGAGACACCAGCATGATGGTGATGGCCATGGAGCCCAAAAGCTGGAGAACCACCTGGCGTGAACTCTTTTGAGGGGCAACAGTGCGTGGATCTGAGACTGTAGCACTCTTATTCTCTCTTGTGGCAGAAAGGCCCGCATTTGAATAGAGTCTAGCTCTGCGTCTATAAAAACAACATGCTGTGAGGGCAGCAAGGCAGACTTTTTCCCAGTTTAAAATAATTCCTAGCTGTTGACACAGTGCTATGATAGTCTCCCTGGCTTGAACGAGCAGATGCCTGGTGGGGGTGGTGAGAAGCCATTCGTCCAGATACGGAAACACCTGGAATCCCTGACGTCTCAGGTGAGCTGTCACCACTGCCAAACACTTGGTAAACACCCTGGGGGCTGTGGTGAGACCAAAGGGCAAGGCACGAAACTGGAAGTGACTGGCTCCTAGCCAGAAGCGTAAGTGACTTCTGGATGCCTTGTCCATTTTAATGTGGTAAAAGGCATCCTTGAGATCGATGGAGCACATCCGTACTCCTTTTTCCAGCAATGGAAAAATGGATTGAAGCGTGACCATTCGGAACCTGGACTTCAGAACGTAGTGATTCAGTCGACTGAGATCCAGAATGGGTCTCAGGTCCCCTGTTCTTTTCGGCACCAAAGAGTCTTGAGTAAGTTCCTGATCCGATATGGTCTGAGGGGACTGGTTGGATGACTCCTTTTTCTAGCAGCTTTGCAACTTCTAGCACTGCTTGATCCCGTTGATTGGGTGGGACGTCCGGGATTCTTCTGACTGGAGGGGGTGTTGACAAAAAGGGGATAGTGTAACCTCCGGTAACTATATGAAGCACCCAACGATCCTGGGTGATGCTTTCCCAGGCTTCCGGGTGCAACGAAATTTGGCCCCCGACTGGCTCTGGAACAGCACAGTCGGGCAACGCCTCAGGAACGCTGAAAGGAAGATGCACGAAAGGAATCGCGGTCTCCCGGGTTGCAGGGGCCTCCTCTGCCTCTAGGACGGCGTGTTCCAGAATAATTACTCACCTTGAGCTGTGGGAAAGGACCTCAGACTTTTTGAACCACATTTTCCCTCCTCTCTGAGCCTTGGGGTAAGGCCTAGAATGGAGAGAGAACTGGGCCCCTACGGCAGATAGGGTCTTTCCCTCCTGTTCGCATCTGGTGAGGGTGTCTTTCACTTTGGTCCCGAAGAGAGAGGACCCATCAAAGGGGGAGTCAGTGAAGGAAGACTTAAATGCCTCCGTGAAATGACACAGGCGCATCCAGGCTTGCCATCTGAGAGCTACACCTGAGCTAGCTGCCCTACTCACCCCTTCGGCTGCATAAGATATAAGCCTCATGGACGAGTTGACAATGGAACCAAGGGTAGACAAACTGGGCGTTAACAGTCTACGCTACCGCCTCAGGTATGTTACCTGTCAGAGTATCTCCTAGCTCCTTACGGAGATCTCTTTGGAGCCAAGTGAAATGACAGAGGTAATTCAGCGACCGCAAGGTAAAGGTCGCCGAAGACAGGGTACGCTTCCCGTACCTGTCCATACTCCTGGACTCCTTGTTAGGAGGATGGATGGAAGAAGAAGCCTCTGCAACTTCCTGCTGAGTGGCTGCCGCCACCACCAAGGCATCTACCGAAACCCCCTTTGGTCAGGAACTCTTTCCCTGGGGGAGCAGAAAGGAACTTATTTGGACATCTGGGCACCAGTTACACGGAATCAGGGTTCTCCCACACCCTTTGACAAATCAAATCCAGGAGTTCGTCGAAGGGTGGAGACACCCAGAAGGCGGAGGGTTGAGCTCCGAAGGCTTTGAGGAATACAGACTCCTAATCAGAGGGGGTCTTGGAAGGCCAGTCGCCTCTCTGCCTCAAAATCTCCAGGATGTTGGAGAAAGAGATGTCATCAGAAGATGACTTGGGGGACCCCTCTGACACCTCGAGGTCAGTATCAGAGGTGAGGGACTCGTCCTGCGAGTCTATGTGCTTCCTCTTGTGCAACTTCTTTCTGGGGGGCTCCTCGGGCACCAACTCTGAGGGGCCCTCAGAAAGTAGGGGACCGCTCAAGGGGGTATCCCCAGACCTTCAGGCTCTGCCATCCACGGATAGGGGGGGGTGTCAGAGGCTCTAGCCGGGGTGTAGGGGGACGGAGTGACCGATCCAGGTGATGTAACAGACGATCTAGCCAGTGCACTCCTCATGGCCTCGAAAGCAGGTCCCCCCGAATCCGAGGACCGACCCGTCTCCGAGACCATGACCGGAGTCGAGATTCCCCGAGCCGATGTACCGAGAGGGAGACTCGGAACCGACAGGAGTCCTGAGGTATCCCCTCGGGTCCGACTGAGGAAACCAGAGTACCGAAACCAGAGGATGGAACCGACATGGTTGGAGCCGACGCCAGCTCCAATAGCCTCACCTGGGGTATCGGAGCCGACACAAGAACATCACTCAGCACGGAGCACTCTGGCTACGACGACACATGGGTGTTCGGAGGAGGAATCATCCGTACTAGGACAGGGACTGGCTCCGGAGCAGACTGGGTCGGAGCCGACAACAGTTTTGCTAACACCGGCGACTGCAGGAGCCTCTGGACCACCCTATCCACATCCAAATCAGACAGCCTAGAGGATTTGGAAGAAATAGAAGGAGATCAGGATCTCCTACCGGAAGACTCGTGCCTTTCACTGGGTGACCGGCTCAGAATAGACTCCAATAATATCGGAGCCGAGGTAGACTCCAGTACAACAGATACCTCCTGCGGCCCCGAGGACAATGGAGCCGAGGAGGTAGTATCCATAACCAAAACCTTCTCCTGCGGCCCCGAGGACAATGGAACCAAGGAGGAAGTATCCACTTTTGAAACCTTCTCCGATGGCTCCGAAGAAGCAGATGGAGCCGGAGATCTTTTCTTGGCCTTAGAAGGCTTATACTTAGCACTAGAAGATGAAGAATAATCTAAGGCCTCCTCAAAGGAGGGCTTAATAAGGCCCTTCAAAATCTGTTTATTTTTTCTTTCCTGCAGTACCCTAGGGCTAAAAATGTGGCAAAAACTGCAGGACTCTTGCAGGTGAATAGCACCAAGACAAAACACAGATGGAATGCCCATCTGTAATGGACATTTTGTAGCCACATTTGGTACACTTCTTAAACACGGATGGTTTATGTTCTTTCTGCTCTTTAGACATGGTAACAACCGTACAACACTCAGCGGACAGAGACAACATGAGAGGAAGGCAGGAAAAAAACAAAACACACTAACGTGCCAAGGAACTCTAACTTAAACGTTTCTTGGAGGGAAAACAACTACCCACAAACACAAAAACCAGCACAAAAATACAAGGGACAACATTGGAGAGGACTAGGCCCTCTAACTTAAACGGGTCTAGCCCGCAAAAACAGAGGGACACTACAAACAAACACAGTCCTCACAAACGCTAACAAGAACTTGTCAAAAATGGAAGAGTAGCTATTAAAATAGCTTTTGCAAGACAACTGACTACTAAAATACTTAGAAAAAGTATCTGAAAAGGTTACTTAGCCACAGCCAAGCGAGACCACGTCCTAACTCTACGAGCGGCAAACGAGATCTGGGGCTAGGGCGAGGTGCATCTTGGGATACTGGGTTAGCCCAGCCAATTAGAGACTTCGTGCTAGAAAATAGTTGGCAGAGTCAGAGCCGATTCTCGGCTCCGAACCCGTGAGTAAAGAATGTAGGCGAGATAGGACCAGAACATCAGAAATTCCAGAATCCTGATCAGAAGAATCAGAAGGAAAATCAGTCCTAGGTCTCTTAGAGGGGGAAGGGTGGCTTCCCCTGATTAGAGTAATAAGGTCTTCAGCCATTCTTATCATTTGTTTTTTAGGCATAGGGGCCTGACCATGCAATCTGGGCGTTGGTTTTCTAGGCATGGATCGAGTTTTAGGCCTTGAAGAAGAAGAAGATGGCATCGGTTTAATATGCAAGTCAGTAGGCCTGAATACACCCTCAGAAGTCGGTGCTTGCACAGCGGCTCCGGACCCATCCAAAGTAGAGACATCCGCAGGTTCCACAGTTGAAGAAGCATCTTGCAGCATACCGGACTCCAAATGGGTCTGAGTAGAAGCCTGCAAATCTGAAGTAGCGGGTATCAGGGGCTGCAAAAGCACCTCACTGAGTACCGACGAACTGGCGACTAGCTTAGAAGTATCGTCAGCAGCTTTGGACCTATGCGATCTGTCTCTGTCTTTACCTTTGCATTTTTTCGGAATGTCAGCAGTCGGGTGGCTTACCGAAGCCATTTCTGGATAATTGAACCAAATACCAAACAATTTAGATGCGTAAATGAACCGATGACAAATAGTAAGAGGTTTGAATAAGGCACAAAACCGACAGCAAGGTAAGTCATGGTCTGGGTCTAAGCAAGGAATGCAGTACGAATGAAAATCTTTAGGAGGTATTTGCTTTCCACAAGAAATACAATTGTTAACTTTTACTGACATTGGTTTAGAGCAAGAAAAAGGATCCCCAATGGGGTACTTAGCTTAGTTGAAGACTTCGGATCTGAAACTCGAAAACGAAAATTTCAGGAGTTGGCTGACCAGCACTTGCGAAATGCTTCTGCTTCGGGCACAGCACAGCAAGAAAGACGGATGTAATGGCATCAGCTGCATGCTTTATACTCCTGACTACCTGATGTCATGGAAAATGAGACAGCAACCGACGCAGGACCCAAGATTTTGATAATCAGGCCGACTGAGGGCTACTGCAAACAGATAACCCAAATGTGATGACTGCAACAGTGAGACACGAAGAACATGTGCAGGTTACTAGGACTGGATAGAAAATGAGATCTATCCATGAAATGCATGTCAAAAGGTAGTGTTAAGGACAGTGGGCACTTTCTTGAACTGCAGAATGAAAATATATCACACACTGCTGGGCAAGATTTTGTGCGTTTCCCTCATAAGTATATAACTTTGCATTTACTTGCTTTACCATCTGCTGTAAAAGCAGGTTTATGACAGATGTCGATGTCCAATGCACACAATAAAGAACCAGTAGCCAGGCCAGTAATGAAACAATCTTCTTAAGAATTACCAACTCTCATCCCTGCTGTGCTCATATCCAAAGGCTGAGAACATTATACACAGATGTTCCGTCTCCATCAACAGACCACTTAAGCTGTATTAATATTGAAATCACCAGCAAACACTATTTAAAAAATGTCTCGAGTCTCTAGCACTTCGGCAGCAAATGCCTTCTAGGAGTACATCAAGAAAAGAGTGCCATTTTATGCACACTAACTACCATCTATTAAACAATCAAATAATTAACTCATTAATTGTTCTCTTAAAAAACATTTAGTACAATAAATCCACTGTTCATAAAAAACACAGTTATATCATGAGTTTCCATGAACATTAAGTATTAAGCCCATCAGGGCTTAAAAGTGTCATATTTTAAAATATAAATACTTTCCTTGTACAACAAATGATATTTATTTTTAAACTCCGAGCCACCAACACCCCAGTTAACTTGTTCTAAGATGCTGGCTTGCAAAGACTCTGGGTTACTGTTGTGAAATAACTTAAAATGCATAGCAATAGGACTAACAGCCTTCTCCACTTTGATGTCTCCAATATGCTCCTACAATCTCAGTTTAAAATTTCTCTGTTTCACCTATATAGAAGAGATTGCAGGAGCACCTGAGACCATAAATAACATTGGATGTTAAGCATGTAAAATGTCCTCTAGGACTGAAATAAACACTATTAATATACCTAAAAGAATTAGTAATTGCACTGACAATAAGGAATTATATAAAGAAATGTGCACTTCTATAAACATGTTTTTGAAGAAGGGTTATTTTTTGAAAGATATCCAGAGAGCTTTGGTAAAATTAAAAAACAATTTGTTAGTAGTTAGTAATCCTATTATGAATTATTATAGAAGAAATACTGGTAGTAATTCTAGAAAAGATAATCAAAAATTTAGACAAATGTATATAGTTATTTCTTATAATGTTTTTTCCCCATGAACAAGTTAAGATTATTACGTATTTTTGCCCATTTTTATTTAAATTCACGGATTTTTCTGATTAATTATGTGAATTTCCTACTTTTTCATTTACAAGGGGTAGGAACATACAGAACAGCATTGTACACAATAAATTTGTTAAACCAGTGGAAAAGTCATGCAACACTGTAGTTATGCTGGGCACCAGTGGTTGTACTAAATGCTCAGCATGTAAATACATTATTAATTCTTTCAGGTATATTAATGGTGTTTCTTTTAGTCCTAGAGGACATTTTACATGTTTAATATCTAATGTTATTTATGCTCTCAGGTGCTCTTGCAATCTCTTTTATATAGGTGAAACAAAGAGAAGTTTTAAATTGAGACTGCAGGAGCACATTAGAGACATCAAAGTGGAGAAGGCTGTTAGTCCTATTGCAATGCAATTTAAGTTATTTCACAACAGTTACCCAGAGTCTTTGCAAGCCAGCATCCTAGAACAAGTTAACTGGGGTGTTGGTGACTCTGAGTTTAAAAATAAATATCATTTGTTGTACAAAGAAAGTATTTATATTTTAAAATATGACACTTTAATCCCTCTTGGGCTTAATACTGAATGTTCATGGAAACTCATGATATAACTGTGTTTTTTATGAATAGTGGATTTATTGTACTAAATTTTTTTAAGAGAACAATTAATGAGTTAATTATTTGATTGTTTAATAGATGGTAGTTAATGTGTGTATAAAATGGCACTATCTTTTTTCTTGATGTACTCCTAGAAGGCATTTGTTACCGAAGCGCTAGAGACTTGAGACGCTTTGTAAATAAAGTGTTTGCTGGTGAATTTCAGTATTTCTACTGGCCGTTTGTCATATTTTTCTCTTTTGGGACCTTTTAGTTGTTGCTTTCACTTAAGCTGTATTACTTGCCTAAATGGAAAGACCTGCCTTGGGATTTAGCCAGTTTGCAACTAATTCCACCTGCAATTAGCGCTATCATCATCGTGGGGAAAGATTTCATCAGCAATAAGCATGTCTACTACTCTGGCTGGTGACTGGTGTAAGAATAAGTAAAATTGTTGTCAGCACAACAGACTAGTTTCAGTGTCATCTGCACTGAGCCATGCAGGTGTACCTCTGAGAAGTAAAACTGTTGTAGGCTCCTGCTCTGCAAGGTGACAATAAAGATTGTGACATCTTAATAACCATGAGGAGGTTGTTCATGAAGACAGTGTCCCAGATTAAAAAAAAAAGGGAAGCAAAATGAGTATGTATAAAATAAACAAAAAAAAATGTCAGAAGAAGGAAGCAGTAATGTCAAGATGGCAGCTTCTATGGAAGAGATGTATGAGAGATGTGCTTAAAAGAACACAAAAGCCACAATTACTATGCATTCACCAACAGCAGAATCATATCATTAACTGGATTTTTGTATCCAGGATTGTGCTGGCAGTCAGAAAAGCCAGTAAGGATGGGATGGGATGAAGTGGTAGGTAATCAGCTTTCCCATTTTTGTGGGAGGTACTGGGGACTCCCACTGCATCCCTGCTTCTAGCAGAAGTCAAAGGAGTGAACTGCACTATGCTAAGTCGCACTTATGCACTGGCATCAGTGTCAGCCGTGGCCTTCAGCATGCATGGAAACTGGTAGTCTGACAGTCTCACCAATGCTCATTGTTAGGCTTATGTGGAAGCAGGGACTTGGACTCAGTCAATGAAAAATCCACTGGCTTCCTAGTCATAAACTGTAACACTCCATCCATTAGTGTAGATGAGCCAAATGGTGAACAGGGACTGTGAAAAGGCTGCACGGAAAAGGAAAAGGGAGATAAAAAAAGGGGCCTGCATGGAAAAACATGGTTATTTAAAAAAAAATACCTAAACAGCAAGCTCCACTAGCAGCACAGTAGCCCAGTCTCTATGCATTTCTCCCCTTCCTGTAGAACACTGACACACTATTTCAATTATCTTCTGGGTTCACAAAAACAAAATGAAAAAAAGACAAACAAACAAAAGTAAATAATAAACAGGTAAATAAGCTTGGTGGACATTTGTTAGTGACACTGTGTTAATACCACTGAAAGTGTTACAGGTTTTAGGACATGTAAATTGCATCTGTGGTCCCATAACCAATACATAACATGCCTGCGCTTTGTTCAACACACTTCAATATGTTACGAGACCATACAAGTCAACACTACCATCTAAGTGACCATCTGATATTCTGTCTGATGAAGAGTAACCACATGTACTCAGCTGAAAATACTCACAGGTACCTAAAACACAGACACTGTAAAAAAATATGCAATATAAACCATTTTACTGGACCAACACAAGTTTTGCAATTACTCAAGGTTGTGAGTCATCAGTAGCTACACTGGTCCAATAAAAGGTATTACACCACATCTGTGTTCCAGTGTCTTTGTGCATTCTGTTAGTGGACTAACAACAGCATTTCTTTTTTTTGCTCTACCACAGATACCCAACTTACCTCATAACCATACTTCAATACAGAAGAGGCGAGAAAAGCTCCCAGAATGTTGCCAACAGATGCACAAGCACTCCATAAGCCAAACACAAATCCACGTCTAAGGGAAAGATAAAAAATAAAAAATAAAGAATTAAGTAACGACAGTTTGGATGTGCCACACAAACAATAGTTAGCAGCACACAGCAATGTAAGTCAATGAAGGTAATTAAAATTGAAGCATAAGAGAAAAAAATGGATTAAGGACAAGAAAAAATGCGCAGGTGGTAGCAAATGTACGAAACACTGACTGATGGACTCACTGAAGGAGAAAAGATAAAAGGTAAATATGAACTAAACCTCCACATAAAGTACAATTTTATGCCACTGGATTGTCCACAACAGTCCCGCACTGCTTCCCCGAGTTGTACAAGGCACCATTTGACCACTTGTTTACCTTCCTGAGTTTTGTACAACACCTGACAGCTATTTTTTGAAATTATGCACAACAATCCTTGACTGCTTGTTAACTTCCCCTGAGTTATGCACAACACTCTGCTTATTTACTTCCTTAGTTATGCTACAACATTCCCTGACTGCTAGTTTCCTTCACCAAGACAACCATAACATTACCCAGTGTCTAGGTTCTTTCCGTGAATCAAGAATAACGCTGTCAAAGCTCTTCCACGGTTTTTTACAAGACTCCTCAATTGTTCTCATTTATCAGGCTTACAAATAATACTACCAAATTCCTTGCTCACTTCAGCGAGTTAGGGACAACACTCTTTGATCACTTACTAAACTTCAGAAAGTTTTGCACAATTCCCCCAACCCTTTCTTTACTTCCCTGAGTAATAAATATTATCCACTTTTGATACCATTAATGCTCTAGCCACAAAATGAAATAGTATACATACATATAAACAGATACCCACACAAACACAGCAAAAAAAAAGAATCAGTTTTGCACTTGCAGCAAGTACTGGGGTGTGGTAAAAATTCATGCTAAAGTGATCTGTACTGTGTAATGTCCACATGGTCAACCTGCCATGAGAAATCCAGGTGGGGCATACAGCTAACTTGATAAGTGTACTTGATCACAGCACTTCTCATAAGCAAGACAGTTACCATAAGAACAGGGAAGATGACTGTTAGAACACAAGAGGAGAAAAAAATCACTAGGGAAAAACACAATCTAAATTAACAGTCTGAATTGTAGCACTTTCAAGAACTTGCTTAACCTTTTGAAGTCAAAGATGGATCTTCAGGGGGCCATCATTCCTGGACACCAGAAACAGCCTGAAAAAGAAGCTTGTGCCTTCTTCTTCATTTGGCACACACTCGAGTGCCTTTTGTTGCAGTAGGACCCATTACAGGAGTTGCATTACATGTTTTTGATCCACTGGCACTGGTGTGATCCCTTTGAACTTTGGTGTTGAGTGGAAATGGTGCCTGTACCCCTTTCAAAAATCACCTGCAGATTCCATCGATCCATCCTGACTTGTTACCACTGTTTTGCAAATAAGGACAATGGACCTTCCAATTTTTTTTTTTTTTTTACTTCTGTGAAGGGCAAGGGTAAAAAGTGATTCAGTAGCCAGAGGTGGAGCTTTGGTTACAGAAGAATGTAGAGATGTACACTGCAGTCATGGCTGCTCCCTGTCAGGGCCTTAGTCATGAGGTCCTCAAGCCACCCTTGTTGGCATCGTTTCCATTTTTCTTGTGTCCACCCTTCCTACCCTTCAGCTGCTCACCTTAATTTTGATGACAGCAAACTTTAACTCCAACTCTTGAATGGGTAATATCGGTCATCTGCTGGTGCAGGAAAATGAATTAACTGTTTAAAGGCTATACTGTACAAGCATGCTTTTTCCTCCCAAGTCTTTTGAAAACATCCTGAGCAGGGAGCCAAGCAGCTAATCCTTACCCAGGGAAGCATTATGGAGTTGCTGTTCAACTTTTCTCTGGCAAGGGCTAGATCCTCAGCCAGGTGTGTCTCCTAATTTCTAATCCTGTGGAACAGCCCTGGATGCTGCATCTGTGTGCCATAAAAGAAGCTGATGGCATGGTCTGTCCACCTGAAAAACTGTCTACGTTAGTTCCAATACTTCTGCCTTTAAAGTACCATAAGAGATCTCTCATGCTTCGACTCCATGCTGGCCAAGAAACTTTGCCTGATTTTTTTCTCATACTTATCTGACAGATGATAGCTCACTTTCTTCTGCATAACCTTTCTTCCTAAAGCAAGCCAATACTCAACTTTCTCAGTCACTGTGAAGTGTAGGAGGTGCTGGAGTCAGTTTAGACCCTTTAACAGGATCCAGGGACACCACAGCTGGGTACACAATTAGGTTTTTAAGAGATAATTACTAGGATCCTGAATCCTGTGGAACTATTCTGGATTTCTAGCAGAAGAGGGCTGATGACCTTGCTTCTGGGAACCTACAAGAAAAACGTATTCTAAAGCTGTTAAAACTGGATGAATTGCCAGTGGTTTATATACATACAAATCCAACCAAGTCCAAAAGGGTAACCCATCTTTTCCGGGTGTCTGATACTTCTTCGGGCTAGTACTTAAAATGTTCCCTCACTCTACATAAAGTATCACCAAATGAGATATCCTTTAGTGGTGATGCAGGGGAGAGGTCGTCCTTGGTGTCAGTGTCACAATCTAAAGAAGACTGTATCTGGGATGTGTATGCCAGAGCTTCCTCCACTGAATTAGTAGACACCCCACTCCTCTGAGGGATAGGTTTCCCTTTTCAACTTCTGAGGTGGGACACCCAGTACCAAAGGCTGGTCTGGCATATGTTACAGGATTTGAATAAAGGCCATGAAGTCGACAGCCAGACTGAACTATTCTTTGGAAGGAGCCTGGTGGTTTAGGGATGCAATGCTCACCTCACCCCTAAAGAAGTGGATCTCCAGGAACTGCACATCTGGGCCCTTGACTTAGAGGTGGTTGCCTCAAAGTTCTAAGAACATCAAGAAGCTCCCCGGAAATCCACCTTATGGCTACAAATGTCCTCATGCACTGGGACCAAGGAAGTATCACCTTCAACCTTTGTAACTGCAAATCGGGCATTCAACTCAGATGCCCACAGAGGGCTTATGGACCTTCAGAACAGCGTTTCAGCTCAGGAGAATGTTTTAACAGCAAAATGGTCTATGGCTGGCCACCGTCAATAGCCTCGGGGAGGGGGGGGTCAAATGAACATCCCTCTCTTCAGCGTTTCTCTTTCTTGGAGGTATTTCGCATATTTCTTTTTCTTGGATGGGGCATCTGAAATGGATTGCTTGAGTACATGAAAATATAATGGCCTTGCAGGACAAGGCCTCGATCTTCTTTTTATCCAAAAATAATCTGGAAAACAAGCTTCCTTCATCTCAGCATCTTTTTGCTAAAAAATAGCACAAATAGCACAGCCCACTACAAAAAAAAATAAATGCAAAAAAAAGTTATGTACTTACCATAACGTTCCATCTGAGTTGTGCTTTTCATTTGTCTTCAACCTGAGGGACACTAATCTGGCACGGATCCGACTCAGCCGCATACTCCAGCACTAGATCTAAACTCCAAGCTCCTCCCCTCCCCATAATGCCCTTCTCTCCCTCCTCCCCCTCAGGTAGAGTTTGTTGCAGAACAGCAGCATCCCAACCTACACAATATGCCTATAAACCTGGCAACACCCACAAAAAATTATCAGGAGAAGCCTAGCCAGGATAGAAGGGCTATAACTCTTCCATCCGGTCCTCTACACAGCTCACACAAGGCAGGTTGAAGACAAATGAAAAGCAACAATGCAGATGGAATGTTATGGTAAGTACATAACTTCTTTATCTGAAGTTGTTTTCATTTGATCTTCAACCTGAGGGACAGAGTCCCCAGCTACCAATAAAACCTGGGTGCTCTTCATGGAAGGATGTTCTGGAACACAGCTGAGCCAAAGGATGCCCTGCCCCTGGAAAGAAGGTCCAATTTATAATGAGAGATAAATGTGTGCGATGACACCGAAGTAGCTGCAGAGCAGATATCATCTAAAGAAACCCTGGACCAAAAGGTCACAGAAGTAGCCACTGACTTGATGGAATGCATCCGGGCATGCCCTGGTGGAGATGACCCTTTGGCTCAATAAGCCAACAAAATACATTCAGAAGTCCATTGAGCAATAGTAACTTTAGAAACAAGCTTTTCCAAGAAAGGTTTGGAAAAAGAAAAAAAAATTTGATCAGACTTACGAAAGGATTTTGTTCTATGCAAATAGAAACGCAGCTGCCTGTGAACATCAAAGCAAGTGCAATTTGTACTCTCCCTTATTCTGGAAATTTGGAAAGAAAACCGGCAAATTGATAATCTGGTTAATATTAGATTCTGATGCCATCTTTGGTAGAAAAGCTGGATTATTCCACAGGGACATCTTTTCTTTATGGAATAGGATAGAAGGGCAGATAAGGCCCGATTCTCAGAAACCCTCTTGGCTGAGGTAATCGCAACCAAAAGGCCATCTTCCATGATAGAAACTGCAACTTAACCATGGCTGCTGGTTCAAAAGGAGGAGAAAAGTACAGTTGTGTACACTTACCATAAATGTAGATATTCGAGTGTATTCACTGTTGCAGTCATTACATTTGGGTAATCTGCTGGCAGGTTGCCTCAGTTGGCCTAAATAACAAAGTCTTGGGTCCTGCGTCGATTGCTGTCGCCTCTTCCATGACGTCAGGTCGTCAGGGGTATAAAACATGCAGCCGACACCATTTTATTCAGTTTTTCTTGCCCCAGATGTCAGGTGACCCCCAAATGGGGAGCAGAAATATATATATAAATAAATAGTAAAAATATATATATAAATGCACTTTTAGAAATATAAACTTTACCTTCAACTAAAAGGCAAATACACCACAAAGGCTTTTGAGTATAGTGAAGGATAGAGAAAAGGTATGGAAAAGGGGGATGGTGGGTGGGTAACCCAGACTGCAACAGTGAATACACTCGAACATCTGCATTTATGGTAAGTGTACACAACTGTACTATGTTCTTTGTGTTTCACTGTTGCAGTCATTACATTTGAGTAGAATCCCAAAGCTATGGATGGGAGGATGGAACTAAACAGCATTAGGAGCGGCTATAAGGCCCTGCAGGACTGCAGTGGCAAAGCCTGACCTGGATTTAGAGAAGTAAGGTAAAAGATGATGCTTTGTGAAGGTGTGAACAGAGCTCCAAGTAGCAGCTTCTAGAAGGTCTCTGGTTGGGACCCCTTTGAGAAAAGCTACTGAAGTACAGGCAGCCCTGGTGGAATGTGAACCGATCCCCTTGGGCACAGGTTTACCATGGTGGAAATAGCAGAAACGAATGCAGTGGCTTATCCATTTAGAAATAGTCTGCTTTGATATAGCCTTCCCCTTTGACCCTGCAGCAAATGCTACCAGTAGTTGCTCAGACTTTCTTAGATTTGGTCCTATTTAAGTAGAATCTTAGTTGTCTGTGTACATCCAATGAATGCAGAATCCGCTCCCCCTTGTTCTGCGGACCTGGGTAAAATGTTGGCAGGTGAATGGTCTGGTTAACAGCCACACTGGATACCACCTTAGGCATAAAAGAAGGATTGGTCCTGAGGGACACCCTGTCTGGGTAAAATATAATAAAAGGCTCCACTGCCATGAAAGCCTGTAGTTCTGAAACCCTTTTTGCTGAAGTGACAGCCAAAAGAAAAGCTGTTTTCCAAGATAGAAATTTTATATCCACAGTAGCTACTGGTTCAAAAGGAGGCAGGATGAGTTTTTCCTGCACAAAATTAAGGTCCCATGCAGGGGTTGGTGCTCTTCTGGAAGGCCTTAAATTGTTTGCCCCTCTAAGATCCTGTTTAAGCAGTGGATGAGAAAAGAGGGGAGGCTCTGTGTTGTAATGAACCGAGATGGCGGAGGCATGGATTTTTATTGAAGAAAAAGATAGGCCCTTGTCAAGCATCTCAGTCAAATATTGTAAAATCTGAGGAATATTGGGCTTTGCTGTGTCTGTTCCTTGTGCTTGGTTCCAAGCACAGAATCTCTTCCATTATCAGCATAAGATTTTCTCATACTAGGCCTTCTGGCTTCCAAAATGACATCCATCACAGATTTACTGAGAGGTACTGTTTGAATAATTAGTTGATTAGCCATGCTGCAAGATTCAGAGTTTGGATCTGAGTGTGCAGAATTTGATAGTTCTGCTGAGACAGTAGATGCGGAATTTGAGGCGATTCCGCAGTAGTACAGCGGTTGCATTGTTGCCTCACAGCAAGAGGTTCTCCAGTTCGATTCTCAGCTAGTGCGTGGGAAGTGCCTTCTGTGTGGAGTGCGGTAGAGTGGCCTGCAAAAGACGTGCGTGAATGAGCGTGCCTTCGCTGAAGGTTGGGAGTTGGGCTGGCAACTCGGCACCATAAAAATCTACTGCCAATCATTAGCGGACTGGGGTTCCGCTGTGGCGACTCCCTTACCGGGAAAAAACAAAAAGACAAGCAACAACAACCATGGAGGAAGGTGAGACATATTCCTTAGAAGCGGGTACCAGTGCTGGCGGGGCCAGTCCAGAGCAATTAGGATCATTTTTGGTTTTTCCTGTCTGACTTTTAGTAAGACCACGGAAAGCTGAGGCAGAGGGGGAAAAGGCATAGACTGATAGGTTTTTGCTGAAGGATAGAGCATCCACTTTCCATGCTTTTTTGTGATGAGTTCTTGTGCAAAATTTGTCCAGCTGACAATTTTGGGGAGAGGCAAATAGATCTATTTCTGGGCTCCCCCATTTCTGTGTTAACATGCTGAAGATTTGTGGATCCAGTTTCCATTCGTGTGGGTCCATAAGATTTCTGCTTAGGTCGTCTGCCAGAGTATTTTGCTTTCCTGGCAGGAATTGAGCTTGAAGATGTATCTGGTAAGTCAAAGCTGTGTTCCACAAAGCCATGGCTAGTCTGCAAAGGGGGTAGGAATGTGTACACCCCCTGCTTGTTTATGTACCACATAACTGTGGTGTTGTCCATCTTTATCAGTAGTTGTCCTGGATGAAGTAAGTCCTTGAAGGCTGTCAGAGCATTCTGAACAGCTAACATCTCTTTCTGGTTGATATGCAGATGCATTTGGTTTGGGTTCCATTTGCCTTGAATGCATCTACCTGCCAGGTGGGCCCCCCAAGCATAGTCTGATACATCTGTAGTTAGGGTTTGAGTGGCAAGGGGTAGAGTGAATGACAGTCCCTTGTTTTGGTGACATGTCTCTGCCCACCAAAGAAACTCCTGTTGTAGGCAGGGAATGAGAGGAATCAGTTTCCAGGCTGTGATAATGTTGACTCCATAAACTTTTTAGGTACCACTGAAGTTTCCTCATACGCAGTCTCGCATATGGAATTAGAATGCAGGATGCCATGAACCCCAAAGCCTGCAGAATTTATCTTGCAGATAACTGGGTTTTTGTTGCCATTTGTTTGAAGTATGTTGTCAGCTGCCTTTGACTGTCTGGCGTGAGGCAAGCCATTTCGGCAGTTGTATTCAAGCTTGCACCCAGGAATGTAATTATTTTAGAGGGTACCAGTTGTGATTTATTTTCGTTTATGGTGAACCCTAGGCATGCTAGAAGCCTTTTTACAAACGCCAGATGTTGTAGAAGAGTGTCCTCTGCTTGAATGAGACAATCGTCCAGATAAGGATAAATTTTAATGCTTTTTTGTCTGCAGAATGCAATAACTGGTGCCAGGCACTTTGTAAAGACCCTGGGTGCAGTAGATAAGCCAAAGGGCAGTGCAGAGAATTGGTAATGCAAAAAACCTGCTTTTAAGCGGAGGTATCTTCTGCAGGATTCCCTTATTGGGATATGCAGGCATGCCTCTTAAGTCTAGAGTTACTAACCAAGCATTCCTGCCTAGCATAGGCAGTAGCTGTTGTAAAGTCTAAATTTTGAATTTTGGAATGTCCAGGTACGTGTTCAGAATCGATAAATACAGTATTGGATGCCAAAAATCATCTTTTCTGGGTACCAGGAAAAGTCTTGAATAAAAACCTTGTCCTTTTTCCTTTTCTGGTACTGGCTGAATAGCCCCCATATCCATAAGGGACATGACTTGTTTCTGGGCCTCTGCCCACTGGTTTTGTGGCAGATACGGCCATCCATTTGGAATTGGCAAAGTTGTTGTCTTTTGGCTTTTCCCAGTTAGGGGTCGCCACAGCGGAACTCCGGTCCACTAATGACTGGCAGTAGATTTTTACGTGCCGAGAGGCCGGTCCTGACGCACAACCTTCAACGAAGGTACGCCCATTCACGAATGTCTCCACACAGAAGACACTCTAGCTGAGAATAGAACAGGACAACGTCTTACTGTGAGGTGACAACGCTACCACAGCACCACCACCGCATGGAAATGAAATTTGTACTCCTGGGAAACTACGTTTAATACACACTGGTCCTGGGTAATTGCCAATTTTGAGCATGAAGTGCTAGTTTCCCCCCCAAGTGGGCTGCCAAAATATAAGTGCTTGGTGCTGGTAGAGGAAAGTCATTGAGACTGCTCACTGTAGGGTTGTGCTTTGTTCCCTCCAGATTTGGAGGTGGAAGCACTGGAGGCACCCCACTGCTTTGTCTGTAAGAACCCTGTGATTGGAATTTGGAGCCTTTAGAGTGCCTGGATTTGCCCTGAGTGGCTCTGTTGGACACAGGAAAGGACCAATTTCTAGTAGGCCAGTGCCTACTGAACCTGTGTGGCTGCACTTGCAAGAAATATTTTACAGTTTGCATAGATTTAGCTTTGTCTTCCATTTTCTTTAAAACTTCTTCTGCCTTATTACCAAAAAGAGTATCATGCTGCAAAGGTGCATCCAACAATTTAGATTTAACATGATCAGGCAGATTTTGTTCCTTGAGCCAGGCATGCCTTCTAATCACAGATCCAGTAATGGCGGCCCTACAAGAGGCCTCCAAGGAATCAAAACCACATTGCAAAGTATGCTTTCCAACCTGTTCTGCTGAAAGCAATAATTTGTGTAACTCTTTATTTTCCACACAATCAGAAATCAACATCATTTTCAGTTTCAGTAAGCCTATAACATGCTGTTGATATTTAAGTATATGAAACTGGCAGTTTAAAGCCCTGATTGCCAAGGTTGCAGATGTATAAACCTTCTTACCCCATCTATCCAGCGCCCAGGAATCTCTATCAGAAGGGGTAGGATTTTTGGCTGTAGAGGCCTTTACACCCTTAGGACCCTGAGAAACAGTCTCAGGATCAGCAGCAGGACTTTTGAAAATAAATTTGTGGGAGTCAGGAACCCTGTCATATCTGTCTGGCTTACTAGGAACCGGAAGCAGGGAATCAGGAGCCATGTTTGATTCCAAAAATACATAATCAACAACGTCTAATACAGGAGGTATTGCCAAAGGCCTATGCTGAGGACGAAGTAAATCCCTAAGCCTCTTTTTTGATTCAGAGAAGTCCTGACTCTCCCAGTGAAAATGTTCCCTTAAAGTATGCAGAGTCTCTCCAAAAGAGTAATTCTCAGGAGGAGAAGCAGATGGGATGGATTCCTCTGCATGAGAATCCTCATAGGGTGGAACAAAAAATTCCTGATCAGAAGTGGATTCAGAAGAAATGGAAACCTGCTCTGAAGATTCATAGTCAGTGCCTTGCCTAGGCCTCTTAGCAGAGGGGGGGGGGGGGTTGGGAACCCCTAATCAAGGTAATTAAATCCTCAGCCATTTTGATCATCTGTTTTTTAGGCATAGGGGACAGTGCACGTGGCTCATGCGTTGGTTTTTTAGACATAGAAATTGTTTTTGACCTTGTTTTTGTTGCTGGTGTCGATTTAATATAAAAAAGTTGAGGCCTGAAAACACCCTCAGAAGCCGGTACCTGCTCAGCGGTTCCGGACCCATACAAGGGAGAGACATCCGCGGGTTCAATACTCTGAGAATCTCGTGGCATACTGGACTCCGAATGGGTCTCAGTAGAGGCTTGCGACTCAAAAGTAGTGGGTATCAAGGGCTGCGAAAGCACCTCACTGAGCACCGGCGACTGGCTTAGGAGAAGCTTAGTCATCTGTTTGGGACCTCGATGGTCTGTCTCTGTCTTTTTCTTTGCGTTTTTTATGAACTCCTGTAGTCGGATTGCTAACCAACGACATTTCAGGATAATTAAATCTTGGACCAAAACATTTAGAAGCAAAAATATACAGACGCTTAATAGTGCGTTGGTTAAATCTAGCACAAAACCGACAGCAAGGCACACTGTGATCACAGCCTAGGCAAGGAATACAGTACAAATGAAAATCCTTATGAGGTATTTGCTTCCCACAAGTAATGCAATTATTAACTTTTACTGAAATTGGTAAGGAGCAAGAAAAAGTTTCCCCAACGGGATACCTAGCTTTAGTTTGAAGACTTCGGTTCTGAAACTCGAAAATTTCAGGAGTCGGCCGACCGGCACTTGCGAACTGCTTCTGCTTTGGGCACCGCGCGGCAAGAAAGACTGAATAAAATGGTGTCGGCTACATGTTTTATACCCCTGACGACCTGACGTCATGGAAGAAAAGACAGCAACTGACGCAGGACCCAAGACTTTGTTATTCAGGCTGACGAAGGACAACCTGCCAGCAGATTACCCAAATGTAATGACTGCAACAGTGAAACATGAAGAACATCCAAGGCCTGCAATACCAAGGTGAGATCCCAAGGGGGCATCGGGTCCTTAACAGGAGGCCTAAGGAGAAAAAAGAAGTTATGTTTTACCATAACGTTCCATCTGTGTTGTAGATCTTTATTCATTCATTACTGATAGGACTTTGGTTCCATCCTCGGAACTGACACGGCCGTTTCCAAGCTCACACCAGCCAAAACTCTCAGCTAAGACCTACCCATAATGCCCCTCTCACAGTTACTCCAGACAGAGTTTGCCCGCCCCTATATAATAGAGATAGTAAGAGAAAACAGTAGGAGGCTCTGTCTGAGCAAATACCCTAACCAGGAGTTCCTAAAGTCCACCAGGAGTCCAGGCTGGGGGAAGGAGGGCGGGAAGTAATGAATGAATAAAGATCTACAACACAGATGGAACATTATGGTAAGACATAACTTCTTTATCTGATGTTGTAAATCTTGATTCATTCCTTACTGATAGGACCGAGTCCCCTGCTACTTGAGTCCAGGGTGGCCCCAAAGAAGAATATTCCTGAGCACCATAGAACCAAAAGATGCTCGTCCCCTAGAGGTCAAATCCAATCTGTAATGAGAGATAAAGGTACGAGGTCTTGCCCAAGTGGCTGCTGCGCGGACATCATCCATAGAGGCTCTGGAATGAAAAGTTACAGAAGTAGCCATTGATCTAGCTGAATGAGCCTTTATTCTGGAAGGTAAGGCTAGCTTATTCTGTTGGTAGATAAAGGTAATGATGTTTCTAAGCCAGGAGGACAAAGTCACTTTGGAGACAGGTTTACCCAATCTGGGTCCTGCAAAGGCCACAAAAGTACAGTTTTGTACCTACCATAAATGTAGATGTTCGAGTGTACACCCTGCTGCAGTCATCACACTTGGGTTATCCTGTCGTCAGGCGGTCCCGCAGTCGACCAGAATTCCAAAGTCTTGGTCTGGCGTCGGTTGCTGTTGCTTCTTCCCTGACGTCAGTGCGCCAGGGGTATATATAATGCAACCAACGCCATTTTCTTCAGTTTTTCTTGCCCCAGATGTCAGGTTCCCCCAAAAAGGTGGTCAGTAATTAGTACCAAATTAAGTCATTTTTGCACAAACACAAAATCCCTCTAGCTATAAGCAAATACATCAGGAAGGTATTGTAGAGATTTAGCCAGTTAGATCAGAGGGGATGGAGGGAGGGTAACCTGGACTGCAGCAGGGTGTACACTCGAACATCTACATTTATGGTAGGTACAAAACTGTACTATGTTCATCATGTTACCCTGCTGCAGTCATCACACTTGGGTAGAATCCCAAAGCTAAGGATGGGTGGAGGAGTTATAGAGGGTTAGAGGAGAAGGCCCTGCAGAACTACAGTGGCGAAGCCAGCCCTAGTCTTAGAGTAAAGTGGTAAGTGATAGTGTTTGGTAAAGGTGAGTACTGAACTTGCAGCTTCCAAAATCTCCTTGGTTGGATCCCCCCTGAGGAAGGCTGTAGATGTAGCTGTTGCCCTGGTAGAGTGGGGCCTAATGGTAGCAGGAACTGGTTTCCCATGATGGGTATAGCAAAAACGAATGCAATGTCCTATCCATTTGGAAATGGTTTGTTTTGATATAGCCTTCCCTTGTGAACCTGTAGCATAGGATACAAAGAGCTGGTTAGATTTTCTGAAAGCCTTAGTTTTGTCCAAGTAATAACGAAGTTGCCTGTGAATGTCCAAGGAATGCAGGAGTCTTTCTCCTTTGTTGTGGATTTGGGAAGAAGGTGGGTAAGTGAATGGTTTGATTTAAAGCCACACTGGAAACCACCTTAGGCATGAAGGAAGGATTAGTTCGTAGAGAAACTCTGTCTTGATGGAAAATGAGGAAAGGTTCCACTGCCATTAGTGCCTGCAGCTCTGAGACTCTTCTAGATGAAGTTATTGCTAGCAGCAGGGCTGTCTTCCATGATAGGAACTGTAGATCTGTAGAGAAAGCTGGTTCAAAGGGAGGTAGCGTAAGTTTTTCCAGAACAAAATTGAAGTCCCATGTTGGCGTAGGTGCTCTCCTGGGGGGGCCTAATGTTTTTTGCCCCTCTGAGGAACTGCCTTAGAAGTGAATGCGAAAATAAGGGTGGTCCGTGTTGTAGTGGGCTGAAATAGCTGATGCATGGATTTTAATGGATGAAAAAGAAAGTCCTTTGTGCAACATCTCAGTTAAATACTGTAGAATCTGAGGCATGTGAGGCTGAAGTGCGTTTTGGCCTTTAGCTTGGTTCCAGGCACAAAACCTTTTCCATTTGTCCGAATAGGCCTTCCTGGTGCTGGGCCTCCTGGCTTCCAGAATAACATCCATAACTGCTTGGGAAAGAGGAGCTGACTGGATGCTTAGGTGATCTGCCATGCAGCCAGATTTAAGGTTTTGAGCTGGCTGTGAAGAATCTGATTGTTTTGCTGTGTGAGCAAATGGGCAATTTGTGGTAAAATCCAAGGTGGGCCCTGGGCCATATTCCTCAATAGTGGGTACCACTGCTGGCGTGACCAGTCTGGGGCTATGAGTATCAGTCGTGGTCTCTCCTTTCTGACTTTCAGAAGTACTTTTGTGAGGAGAGGCAATGGAGGGAAGGCATATACTGTCAGGCTTTTCCAACTGAATGAGAGTGCGTCCACTTTCCAAGCTTGATGGTGAAGTGTCCTTGTACAAAATTTTGCTATTTGATAGTTTTGAGGACTGGCAAACAGGTCTATGTCTGGAAGGTCCCATTGTTGAGTTATCATTGCAAATACTTGTGGATCCAGTTTCCACTCGTGGGGATCCATGATGTTTCTGCTGAGGACGTCTGCCAATGTGTTCTTTTTTCCTGGCAGGAACTGAGCTTGTAACTGAACTTGATAAGCCAGAGAAGTGCTCCACAAGGTCATTGCTTGCCTGCATAGAGGGTAAGACTGTGTTCCCCCTTGTTTGTCTATGTACCACATTACTGTGGTGTTGTCCGTCCTTACTGTAATTTGTCCTGGATGTAATAGATTCTTGAAGGCTGTCAGAGCATTCTATACAGCTAGCATCTCTTTTTGATCGATGTGCAGATTCCTTTGCTCTGCAGTCCATACTCCTTGAACGCACTGTCCTGCCATGTGTGCCCCCCAGGCGTAATCCGATGCATCTGTTGTTATAGTTTGCCTGGCTGGGGGCAAGGTGAAAGACTGACCCTTGTTGAGGTGACATGCCTGTGACCACCATAGAAACTCCTGTTGTAGGCAGGGAATGAGAGATATCATTGTGTCCAAGCTGTGGCTGTGTTGAGACCATACGCTTTTTAGGTACCACTGTAATTTCCTCATATGCAGCTTTACAAATGGTATTAGTAGTATGCAAGATGCCATGAAGCCCAAGGCCTGCAGAATTTTTCTTGCAGGTAGTTGGGTCTTTGTTGCCATTATTTTGAAATATTGAGTCAGTTGTAGTTGTTTGTCTGGCGTCAGATAAGCCTTCTGGGCCATTGTATTCAAGCTGGCACCCACGAATGTCATATTTTGTGAGGGTACTAGTTTTGATTTCTTTTCGTTTACTGTGCACCCCAGGCAACTTAGAAGATGTTTTACAAAAGCCAGATGTTGTAAGAGGATGTCCTTGCTTTCTGCTTGGATGAGGCAGTCGTCCAGGTATGGGTATATTTGAATTCCTCTTTGTATGCAGTATGCAATTACTGGTGCCAGGCATTTTGTGAAGACCCTGGGCGCAGTAGATAAGCCAAAGGGCAGTGCAGAGAATTGGTAATGGGTTGAACCTGCAATGAAACGGAGGTATCTTCTGCAACTTTGTCTGATAGGGACATGTAGGTATGCCTCCTTGTGGTCTAATGTTACTAGCCTTGCTTTCTTGCCCAACATGGGAAGAAGCTGCTGTAGTGTTAGCATCTTGAATTTGAGTACTTGTAAGAAGGTGTTTAGAATTGAAAGGTCTAGAATTGATCTCCAGGCATTGTCCTTTCTGGGTACTAGAAAGAGTCTCGAGTAAAATCCTTGGCCTTGCTCTCGAGTAGGTACCAGTTGAATGGCTCTCATGTCCATGAGAGCTGTAATTTGTTTTTGTGCCTCTGCCCATTGATTTTGTGGCAGGTTTGGCATTCCTCTTTTCATTGGCAAGGTGTGAAAATGGAATCTGTATCCTTGTGAAATTATGTCTAGGACCCATTTGTCCTTTGTGACAATGTGCCAGTTGTCTGAAAAAAGTGCGAGTTTTCCTCCCAAGGGGGCTGCCAAGAGAGTGTTGCTTGGCCAGATGAGGTGCAAGTCATTGAGTTTGCCTTCTGGTAGTTTGGGACCTGTCTTCTCCTCCCTTCTGCATTGCAGTGCCCCATTGTCGAGGTTTGTACTGGGCTTGTGGTTGTCCTCTACCTCTTGGACGTCTGTATTTACCCCTCTGTGGTCTGTCAGTAGCTGGAAAGGACCAATTTTTTGTTGGCCAAATTCTGCTGAAGCAAGGGGGCTGTACCTGTAGGAAATCTTTGACTGTCTGCATAGATTTTGCCTTATCCTCCATTTTCTTTAAGACTTCTGCTTTAACTCCAAAAAGAACATCCTGCTGTAAGGGAGCATCTAGAAGCTTTGCTTTAACATGATCAGGCAGAGTATGTTCCTTTAACCAAGCATGCCTACGTGTAACAGACCCAGTGACAGCTGCTCTGCAGGAAGCCTCCAAAGAATCAAACCCACATTGTAAAGTATGTTTGCCCACCTGTTGAGTTGCATGCAACAGATCCTGCATTTCTTTCAATTCAGACTGTTGAGGGAGTGTGCTCATTTTTTGTTTTAACTGAGACATTAGAAATTGCTGATATTTTAGCATGTGAAATTGGCAATTTAGTGCCCTCATAGCTAGAGTGGCTGAGGTGTAAACCTTTTTCCCCCACCTGTCTAGTGCTCTGGAGTCCCTTTCAGAGGGTACAGGATTTTTTGCCATAGAAGCCTTAGCCCTTTGGGAACCTGGGAGATAGTCTCTGGATCAGCAACAGGGCTTTTATAAAGAAATTTGTGGGAATCAGGCACTGTATAGTATCTGTCAGGTTTGGCTGGAGCTGGAGGCAGGGAATCTGGGTTCAAACTGGATTCTAAGTAAACATCATCCACAATGTCTAAAACTGGGGGGATGGCAAGTGGTCTATGCTGGGGGAGTAAAAGAAACTCTCTGAGCCTTTTCTTTGAGTCAGAGTAGTCCTGACCTTCCCAGTGAAAATGCTCCCTCATAGTGTGCAAAGTTTCCCCAAAGGAGTAGTCCTCAGGAGGGGAAGCTGAGGGAATAGAATCCTCAGCATCAGAATCTTCACAAGGGGAGAATGAGTAATCTTGGTCCTCAGAGGAGCCTGAGGAAATAGACACTTGTTCAGAGGAGGCATATTCTTCCTCTTGTCTAGGCCTTTTGTCGGGTGGGGGTTGAGAACCACTGATTAAAGAGATCAAATCTTCAGCCATTTTGAGCATCTGTTTCTTAGGCATGGGGCCTTGAACTGGAGACTGAAGTGCAGTCTTTTTAGGTTTAATAGGAGTCTTAGTCTTAGGATACGTTTTTATGGTGAGCGTCGTCGGTTTGAAAACGCCTTCAGAAACCGGAGGTGTTTCTGCAGCACAAACATCTTTTTCAGCAGTGTCGTCGGTAGGGGCTAAACAAAATGGCTGCGTCGACCTAGTACTTTCCACCAAAAGTTCCGAAGCGGTCTTGGGTTCCAGATCTGCGGTAGTCAGGGGCTGCGTTGGAGCCTCAATGAAGACCGGTGAACCGGAGACCGGACCAGCCAAGGCCTCGGAGTCTGGCTTGGGTCTAGGCTGCCTGTCCTTATCCTTGCGTTTTTTGTGCACGCCGGTAGTCGGTTGCTCCGACGGCATCGTGTAGTTAAATTTTCTACCGAAGTAGTGTCGTGCGAAATCAAAGCGTCTTTTAATAGTACGCTTATTAAATCTAGCACAAAAACGACAACCAGTGACATCGTGGTCTGGGCCTAGGCAAGTTATGCAGTAAGAATGAAAATCCTTATGAGGTATTTGCTTCCCACAAGAAATATAATTGTTAACTTTTTCTGACATCGGTCTGAGGCAAGAAAAGTTTCCCCAATGGGCTGAGGCAAGAAAAGTTTCCCCAATGGGGTACTTAGCTTTATTGAAGACTTCGGATCTGAAATTTGACTTAAAAAATCTCAGGTGTCGGCCGACCGGCACTTGCGAACTGCTTCTGCTTTGGGCACCACGCGGCAAGAAAGACTGAAGAAAATGGCGTCAGTTGCATTATATATACCCCTGGCGCACTGACGTC
Source organism: Protopterus annectens (assembly GCF_019279795.1). Lineage (NCBI taxonomy): Eukaryota > Metazoa > Chordata > Ceratodontiformes > Protopteridae > Protopterus > Protopterus annectens. The sequence goes on from NC_056745.1 coordinate 1,125,769,524, forward strand.
AGGGAAGAAGCGACTGCAACTGACGCCGGACCAAGACTTTGGAATTCCGGCCGACTGCGGGACCGCCTGACGACAGGATAACCCAAGTGTGATGACTGCAGCAGGGTAACACGATGAACATCAATTGATCTGTTTTCCTGAAAGATCTAGTCCTGTCCAAATAACAACAAAGCTGCCGATGCACATCAAAGGTGTGCAAAAAGTACTTCCCTCTGTTAGAATGCTGAAGTAAGAAAACTGGCCGGTCAATAGACTGGTTAATGGAAAAAACAGAAATGACCTTGGGCAAGAAAGAAGAGTCAATATGAAGGGACACCCTATCCCTGTGGAAGTTCAAGTAAGGTCTCTTGACACTCAAAGCCTGCAGCTCAGATACTCATCTCGCTGAGGTAAGTGCTACTAGAAGTAGAGTCTTCCATGACAAAAACTTTATATCGCATGAATCAAAAGGCTCAAAAGGAGGGCCTGTGAGAGACTGAAGCACCAAGGTCAAGTCCCAGGGTTCTATGGGGGGCTTGACAGGAGGTTTTTATGTGTAATACTCCTTTCAAAAAGGTCTTGCACAGGTGGTGTGACATAACCAAAGAATTATCAAATACATTATGAAAATTGGCGATAGCTGCTAAATGTGCAGTGACTGTCTATGCTGAGGCTCCTACATGCAGAAGAGTCATCAGGTATTGTAGGATCTTTTGAATAGGCATAGAGAAAGGATCTAAGTTCTGATCTTTGGCCCAAAAAGAGAACCTAGTCCATTTACTACAACAAACTTTCCTGGTGGAAGGTTTGTGTGAAGCCAGAAGAATTTCACGAACAGGAGATGAGATGTCAGGCAGCCTGGCAATCACTGGAAGTGGAGGAACCAAGCTGTGAGCTTGAGGCTGTGAAGACTGGGATGAATCAGTCCCTAAGGATGAGATAACAGACCTTGGGAATGAATCAGATGAGGCCATAGGAACGGCAACCAGACTTGACGGGGCCAATAAGGGGCAATGAGGATCACTTTGCTTCTCAACCTTTGAGCTTTCTGGAGGAATTTCGGGATGAGGGGAAATGGAGGAAAGGCGTATAGTAGACCCAGGGGCCAATCATGCATTAGAGCGTCCCTCTGGGGTTCCCCCTGAGGGGGGATAAGGGCAAAGTAGTTTCTGCATTTGTTATTTTGGGGGGAAGCAAACAGAACACAGCAAGGCTTACCCCAGCAGCAGAAAATCAAATCCGCTATTATAGGATTGAAGGACAACTCGTGAGGCATCAGGATGTTCCTGCTCAGACTGTCCGCAATAAGGTTGGAACTCCCGGGAATGTGCGTTGCTATAAGAAAGCGGTTGGAAGCTACTGCCCAGTGCCAAATCCTCATGGCTTCCCTACACAGGGGGTAAGACCTGGCTCCACCTTGCTTGCTGATATACCAGACGACTGACATGTTGTCTGCCTGAATTGCAACGGTCCCAGAAGGTAGGGATGTATGGAACGCTTGCAACGTTAAGAGAACTGCCCTCAGTTCCAGGGCATTTATGTGCAAACTGGCCTCCAGGGGAACCAGGTGCCTTGGACAGTCTTTCCCTGAAAATGCCCCCCCACACACACACACACCCTAACAGGGAAGCGTCCGTGGTCACCGTGGCCGTGGGCGAGACAGAACGGTCGACACCAAAGATTCGATTGTGACTTCATCCACCATAGCATTTCTTCCTTGCAAAGGTTAGTAAGATGTATCATGTGGTCGAGTGGGTGAGTTAAGATCGACCATTGTGCAGAAAGGAGCCACTGTAGTAGTCTCATGTGCAACCTCGCCAGTGGTACTAGAGTAATGGCAGCCGCCATGGAGCCTAAGAATTGCAGTACAAGGCATGCTGGTACATTGGTCTGTGAAAGGAAGGCTTGGATTTGGGGTCTTATTTTTGAAAGCCTGTGAGGAGGGAGGGAAGCTTGACAGGATATTGTGCCGAAGACTGCTCCAATGAATTCCAGTGTTTTTGTTGGGGATATTTGAGATTTGCCTTCGTTGATTGTAATCCCCAGGTGGACAGCGAGTCCTTGAGTGTAGCAGAGGCTGCGAATTAGAAGATTCCTGGTCGGGGTGGTAAGGAGCTAATCATCTAGATACAGAAACACCTAGAATCCTTGTAGTCGAAGATGAGCTACTACAACTGCCATACATTTGGTGAACACTCGGGGGGGGGGGGGCTGTCGAGAGACCGAATGTCAGTGCCCTGAACTGGGAATGATTGGCTCCCAGCCGTAAGTGGAGAAACCTCCGGCAGTGGTGATCCATCTTTATGTGGTAATACGCGTCCTGGAGGTCTATAGAGCACATCCAGTTGTCCTTCCCTAGGAAAGGGACAATGGACTGTACCATGACCATCCGGAATTTTTGAGGTTTGATAAATTTGTTCCATAGGCTGAGATCCAGGATCAGTCTCCAGTCCCCTGTCTTTTTGGCACTAAAAAGAACCTAGAGTAAAACCCGGATCCTCTCTGGTCTGGTGGGACTGGTTGGATGACTCTTTTTCTTACCAGCTTTTCTAGTTCTAAGGCTGCTACTTCCTTCTGATTGGGTGGCACATTGGGGATTCGTTTGACGGGTCTTGGAGTTAAATCAAATGGTATCTGGTAGCCTCTGGATATTATTCTCTGCACCCAAACATTGGTAGTAATAATTTGCCAGGCTGGTAGGTGCAGAGAAAAATTACCCCCAACTGCTTCCAGAGGAAAGCAATCAGGCAGTTGCTCAGAAGCGCTGGTATGGTGGGCCGGAGAAGGAATCTCTAGCTCCCTGGTTATGCGGACCCCCTCTACCCCAAAAGGGGTGTCTTCCAGATGAGTTGCCCCCTCTGCCCCGGGGGGATTGCTCACCACGAGTGTCACAAAAAGATCCTTGGGATTTTCTGAACCGCATTTTTCCTCCCTTCTGGTTCCTGGAGTAGGACCTCTGGGGGGTGGGGGTGGAAAAGCGTATGCCCACAGCAGACAAGGTCTTTCCGTCTTTCTCACTTCGTGCTAGTGTGTCTTGTACTTTGGGACCAAAAAGTGCAGATTCGTCGACAGGCGCATTGACGAAGGAAGATTTAAAGGGGTCTGCGAAATCACACAACCACATCCAAGCATTACGTCTCATGACAATGCCTGATGTGGCAGCTCGAGCTGCCCCCTCAGTGGTGTGAGATACCAAACGCATCAAGAAGCTCGAGATAGATTCAATGGTAGCTAGCTGAGAGGCGACAGTGTCACGCACCTCATCAGGCAGAACCCCCACCAAAGAGGAAGACAATTCAGAGACTAGGTCTCTTTGGAGGCGAGTGAAGTGTACCAGATAGTTCAGCGACCGAATGGCAAAGGTCGTTGAAGCGTAGGTCCACTTCCCTAATCTGTCCATGGCCCGAGACTACCTGTTCGAAGGATGGACTGTGGAACTATCGTCTGCCAGTTCCCTCTTGGTGGTCACCACCATGACCATGGAATCAACAGTCAGCTTCTTGGACCAGTGGGGCTGGTCTTCAGGTGTGGATAAAATTTTGTCCGGGAGACAAGTTCTATGCTGTCCAGGGCCTTCCAGGCACACTGCACGATCAACTTAACAAGCTCATCTGCAGGTGGAGTCACCCAGGAAGTAGATGGCCAGGCATGGAAGGCCTGCAAGAACACCAATTCCTCAGAAGGGTTAGAGGACTTCCAGTCTCCCTGCTGTTTGAGGATTTTGAGAAAGTCTCCGAATGAGACATCGTCTGGGGGAGACCACAGGGACTCTTCTCCCATATCACAATTGGTGTCTTCAGTGATAAGATTCCTCAGGGGAATCAAGGTGCTTCCTCTTGCACTTTTTCTTCCAGGGTGGCTCCCCACTGGGATCTTCTGAAGAGAACTCTGGAGAAAGGGTTCCCTTCAAAGGGAGGTCTTGCGTCTCCCGTGCCTGGGATCCCGAAGTAGGGGGTTGAGACAGCTGTATGCAGGGGGGGTTCTGGCAAGAACCCTCTCCATCACCAGGAACGCCGGCCCACCTGAGAAGGGATGGGAACCTGGAACCGAGAAGGACAACCTCGGAAACGGGGTCACACCCCGCCCTGAGGAGCCCACCTCCAGGTGAGGAGCTCCGAGAGGACTGGAAGCAGTGAGAACTGTGGACACAGACGGCACCAGCGAAAAAATAGGCGCCGGGCTAGATACCAAGGCGCCGACAGTCCAAACACTGCTCCGAGACAGCACCGGCTCCAACGGAGCCAATGCAGCAAGGGTGATCTGTGCCGACAGGGAAAAATCTGCAGTCGGAGCCGAGACAGTATGCACCAGGGTGGACATCAGTACCAAGATCTCCGGGGGCCCAGGTAGAGGCTGGAGGAGGAGAGACAGGAGAATATACTGTAAAGGATTCCAAGCCAAGGGGGACGGAAGGTCTAGCTGGAGTGGGCAATCCCCTAGCTGCCATAAGCTGGTCCACAACCCACACTACGTCTAGTTCAGAAAGGCTCCCGGTGGATCTAAAAAAGGCTGCAGAAGGAGAATCTGCTCTTTCAAGAAAAGGGCTAAACTGTTGCCCCAAAAAAGGGTCATACGTTGGAGAGTATTTGGTTCTTGGGAGATATTCGCCTTTAGGAGCAGAGGTCATAATTTGTGGAGCCGAAGAAGCTATCGGCACCATGGCCGGGGATGGTGCCAAAGTAGGTATAGTCATGAAAGCCAATGTCGGAACCAAGGATGGCACCGAAGTATCATCATATATGGCACAGAGGGGGAAGACACAGGGCCTTGTGCCGAAGAAGTCTGCACCGAGGGCGCCGGAGAAGCAAGGAGCAGACTTGGTTCCGTAACTGATGGAGATGTAGGAACAGAGTGACTCCATTTTTCCTTGTGTTTTTTTGGTCTTTGAAGGAGGTGAGACCTCCGACCCAGACAGAGCCTCCGAAAAAGGCATTTTAATTAAATCTTTCAAAATAAGCTTATTTTTACGCTCTGCTAGTGTGCGATTGCTAAAACTAGCACAAATGTCACAATCCGCTTTAAAATGGTCCATGCTCAAAAAGTAAAAGCATTGAGCATGGCCGTCCGAGTTGGCCATCTTACGCCCACACTTGTCACACTGTTTAAACTCCAACTTAATTTTGTCTGACATAGTACAGGTCAATAAAGGAGTATCCTAAAGGAAACAACAAAGAAGGAAAGAAAAATGGACAGAATACCAACGAAGGTATTTAAAAAATGCCACAAGTGGTTAAGAAAGGCCTACCAAAGGCAGGAGAGGGGGGACAGTACCAATGATGGTAGAAAATTAATTACCAAAGGTACAGGGGTAGGAAATAAAAGTGGGTTATACGTGATAATGAGAAAAGGCTAAACTGACTAAAAAACAAGAAAGTTTGAAGAGAAACTACACCAAAAAATCACAAATTTCCACTTAGCTTTGACAACGATGGCTAGGCACGTCTGACAAGGAATGCGGCAAATGAGATCTGGAGCAACTATGAGAGGGGCATTATGGGTAGGTCTTAGCTGAGAGGTTTTGATTGGAGCGAGCTTGGAAATGACAGTGTCGGTTACGAGGTCGGAACTGAAGTCATATCAGTAAGGAATGAATAAAGACTTACAACATCAGATGGTATCTTTCAAAAAGTCCTTACAAAGTTTGGAAGAATCCAAAGAAGCCGAATTCTCGCTTATGTGAAAGTTCGAAATTGCTGCCAACTGTACCTTAAATGTAGAGAAGCTAGCTCCATGACTAAATATATCCACAAAAACTCCAAAATGGTACCAGATAAAAGGATCCAGGTCATGCTGAGAAGCCCAGATCAAGAAATGCTCCCATTTACTCAACAAACCTTCCTAGTAGATTTGTGAGCTGCTACCAAGATCTTCTTAACAGAAGAAGACAGCCCGGGAGTCTTAATTATCATGGGAACTGAAGCAGCCAAGCCGTAGGCTTCAGGCTGACCAAGTCTGGGTGAGAAATCCCACAGGGATGTGTAATCAGATCCGAAACCAGATCTAGCGTCCAAGGTGGACACATTGCATGAGACCACAGAATGGGGAACCAATCATGGCAAAGCCAGAAAGGACAATGAGAAGGAACACTGATCTCCCCAACCATCGAGCTTTCTGAATGAACCTGGAAATTAGAAGGAGCAGAGGATAAGCATACAGTACAGCAGAAGGCCAAGCATGAACTACAGCGTCTCTGGGGGACTCCCCCGAAGTGGGGTTCAGAGCGAAATACTCACTGCACTTCACGTTGAAAGGAGAGGCAAAGAGATCTCAGTAAGGCTGACCCCACTTCAGAAAGATCTGTTCCGCTACTGAAGGATTCAGAGAACCACTCGTAAGGCATCAGAACAGACCTGCTAAGCCTGTCTACCAATATGTTGGACCTCCCTGTAATGTGTGTTGCCACCAGAAAATGGCTGGTGGAGATCACTCCCACAATCTCATGGTTTTGTGACAAATGGGATAAGATCTGGCTCCCTCTGTTTGTTGATATAACAGACTACTGACATATTGTCAGTCTGCATGGCAACAGTCTCCGGAGGAGGAAAGACATCGAGAGCTTGCACCACCAGATGCACTGCCCTCATCTCCAGGACAGTGATATGCAGATTGGTCTCCAGAGAGGACCATGTGGCTTGGACCGTCCTTCCCATGCAGTGCCTCCCCCACCCAAGCAAGGTGGTCACCGTGGTCGCGGGGGGGGAGGAAAGAACAAGCAAATGACCCTGAAGGAGGTCTGGGGATTTGTGCCACCAAAGAAGAGAGTCCTTGCAAACACGGGACAATCGAATAGGATGTGATAAGGGAAGATTTAGCAGACCACTGGATGGCTAAAGTCCATTGAAGAGCTCTCATATGAAGACATGCAGTTGGGAGCAAGGCAAAGTTGGATGACGCATAGATCCGCTTCCCAAAACAATCCATGGCTCGAGACTCCCTGTCTGGAGGATGGACCGATGAGCTCTCTTGTGCGAGCTCTTTTTTGGTGGCCACTGCAAGCATCATGGCATCAACCAGGGGCCATCTGGACCAATGCTGCCTATCTGAGAGAACACTAAGTACTTTATCCAGACACTTGGGGATAGGCTCAACCGTATCTGGTTCCTTCCATGCCTGTATCTGGTTCCTTCCATGCCCTAGATGAGATTAGATCCACAAGGGGATTTGTGGGAGGGGACACCCAGGAGGTAGAGGGTCCTGTGGCAAAAGCTTCCAGGAATACAGAATCATTCAGGCTAGGCTTTTGGGTAGACCACCCACAGCGTTGCTGCAGGATCTCCATGATATCTCCAAAGAAGACATCCTCCGGGGTGATCGAAGGGAACCCTCCCGTTCCTCCAAGTCAGCATCATCCGTGAAGGACTCCGATGGGGAGTACAAGTGCCTCCTCTTGCACATGTGCTTCCGAGGGGGCTCCTCAGGTGGAAATTCTGGGGAGGACTCGGAAGCCTCTGGTAGTTCACATGTGGGAACCTCCTGGGGTGAAGAGGCAACAGGCTGTCCCTGACGGGGCAGGATGGCAGACTCCGGCCCAGAAAAAGAGAGAGCCAGGATGGACTCCTAAGATGAAAGTGTCAGACCTTTCAAAGAAGCCGAGAGGACCCTCTCCACCCCACTGAAGGCAGAAGGCGAGTGGATTCCCGAAGTCAGACCGGCCAAGCCCGGATCTGCAGGTCCCTGTGCCAAGGAAGGAGCTGGAGTACAGCCTCCTGAAGCAGAGACTCCGAGAGGAAGGGACAACTCCAAAAGCCTCGAAGTTGATGCCATCCCCTTGGATCTGACACTGAGGCTTCAGCTCAGAGTTTGTCAGCTCCGAAAACGTCAGAGCTAAACCACTCGTGGCAACAGTTTACATCGAAGTACTAGGGACCTTCGGTGCCAACCCCTAGACACCGGAGAACCTCAGACTCAATGACTCCGGGAGTCAGATCGAAGAAGGAGTAATAGGGAAAAAGGTGGACTGCATACCCCCGGCTCCAGAGGGGGACGGAGCAGACAAGACTCCCAACTGAATCTGGGCCCAAATGAATTTCTGCATCATCCTGTCCACCTCTGTTTCAGACAGGCTCCAAGAGGACCGGATGGAAGACTCCACGACCCAGGCCTGGAGTGGAGCTGGCAGGAGGTGGAGAGTAGAGATTGAGCCCGGGTGGCCTCTAGGTCCAGCAAAAAGCGAGGTGACCTGAGCCAAGGGGAGGCCTGGCTAGGATCCAGGCAGGAATTGGCCAGGGGTTCAGCTGAGGGAGAGCAGTCTGGAGACTGCTTCCTGGGCCAATTCCATTCCTTAGGTCGGGCCCTCTCTCTGTCCCAGGACTTCTTTGCTGGAGGTTGAGTCCCAGAAGCCGGGGTGGAAAAGAAGAAGCAGAGGCCTCCATAGGGGGTGGAAGGAGGCCTTTCAGAATGAGATTGTTCCTCCTGTTGATCAATGTTCATGAGTTGAAGCCCACGCAGAACAAGCAGGAGAAATCTAGGTAGGGGACACCCAAACAGACCATGCACAGAGTGTGGGCATTAGACAGGGAAAACTTATGCCCACACACTGCGCATTTCCTAAAGCCAGGTTTGGGGGTATCGGCCATGGCTAATCACGAGAGATAAACACTCACTCACACACAATAGATGGGGGGGGGGTGAGTTTTCTTTTTTTTTTAATACACTGACCCCTGAGCGCAAAGGACAGGGTAGGATAGAAAAGGTAAAGAAAAGTGTAGAGAAGTCAAAAGAAGTGAAAGAGAGCCAAGAAAAAACACTTACTAAACACGGAACTTGGGGCTATGGAACCACGCTGCTGTTCAAACGAGCGACAAACAAGATCTGGGGGGGGGGGCAGCAGCTTGGAGTTTGGATCTGGTGCTGGAGTATGAGGCTGAGTTGGATCAGTGCCGGATTTGAGTCCCTCAGGTTGAAGACAAATGAAAACAACTTCAGATCGATTATTTGTTCACTGAAAGAACACTAACTAACCTTTTGTTACTGAAAAATATGTTAAGAACACGCTGAATGTACAAGAAGAAAAATCACAAATACGAACTGTAAATACAAAAAAGTTTCCTCTAAAGGAGGATATATCTGCTAGCTCAGGCTAAAAAGTCTGAAGCACCAAACTAATGACTTTCAGCAAAAAATGTGAGAACATCAGACTGCATACCTCATACCTAGAACTTGCCATTCCCATGCACTAGGGTTGGGGAAGGGTGGATAGCTGTGGAAATCAGGCCAGACAATATGCACACAGATGCATAAAGTAGTCATGATTAATGCAACAGGGATTTGGACAAAGAACATTTGGAAATATTGCTCTCTGCATTCAGATCTGCCTTTTTAAGCAGCCAAAATATTTTCCCTTACAAAGAAAGCAAGCTCACTAGGCTGCAAACATAGCTTTGGTCCAATACACACCTGTAAATGTAAAAATACCATCAAGAAAACATTCACTCCTGTCATGATGAAAGTGCAGTAAATGGACAAATGGCAGCCAAATGGAAATAAATGATAGAAACATATAATTGAAAGGAAATACCCTGCTTTTCCAAACCAGTTTCCCATGACAGCAACAACACAAGGCCAGCAGGTGGACTGTAAGAGGCCATTCAGAATCCAGAGACTGCAATAGAAGTATTTGTTGTAAAAATGTAGCCATTCTGTAACAGTACCAAACACAAAAACCTGCAAAACAAAGACAAATGCAGAGAGTAAAGAGTGTTATTACCACAAAAGGATAAATAACTCTTTAAAATACTACTATAATGAGCAATGCCTTACAACTTTTTCCTAAAAAAAAAAAAACAAAACAAAAAAAATAACCAGCAGCAATGAGCCCTGTCATGTTCCAGACTGAGTTAGGTGGGGTACAGGAATGCAGAAAGGTCAAATGAGAAGCAAAACTCACTACTGCCATGACACTGACTGAAAAGCCATGCCAAGAGAGAAAATTTTCTGACATATTCACTCAGACATACCTGCCAGCTCTCAGTTAAAGAGATAAAACTCCTGACAGCCGACAGGCTGAACAGCAATTGCCTGGTGCTCTGGATCAAACTTACAACAGAGTGTTAGAAAAAAAGTTATGTACCTACCATAACGTTCCATGTTAGTTGTCTTCATCTCGCCTTCTTTCTTGCTGGTTGGGATCGGAGCCGATCCTCGGCTCCGACTCAGCCATCTTCTATAGCTCGAGAGCTGTTTACTGCTTTGAGGCTACCCCTTATCCCATGATGCCTAGCGCTAGCTACCTAGATCTTGTTTGAAATAGCTAACCGCAGACATAGTTATAGAAAGGATCCCTCCAAACAAAAGATTAAGCAAAGCTGTCCTATTCTCTAAGTCAGTAGAGGAAACAAACCAGAGAATACTCAGCCAGTGAAACCTGAAGTCCTCTTGGTCCAATAGGACTGGGGGATGGAGGGGGGGGGACACAAGAAAGAAGGCGAGATGAAGACAACTAACATGGACCGTTATGGTAGGTACATAACTTCTTTATGTTAAGTTGTCAATCTCGCCTTCATTCTTGCTGGTTGGGACAGCGTCCCTAGCACCTACAATCCTGGGTGGCTCACTGGAACAGACTCTTCAGAACAGTGGAACCAAAGTTAGCTGTACTCCTGTAGACCAAATCCAACTTGTAATGAGAAATAAAGGTATGAGGATTTGCCCACGTACCAGCAGCACAGATGGAGTCCATGGGCAACCTAGACTGGAAGGCTACAGAGGTGGCTAAGGCCCTAGTAGAATGACCCTTCGGTTTGATAGGCAAGTCTTTGTTCCTTAGTTGATAGATAAAGGTAATAATGTGAGACAACCACCTGGATAAGGTCACTTTCGAAACTGGGAGTCCCTGTTTGCCTCGAGCATAGGACAGGAATACTTGGTCAGACTTTCTAATATCCTTTGTCCTATGCAGGTAGAAACGCAATTGTCTATGAAAATCCACTTGATGTAACTTGTACTCTGCCTTGTTGGTGTGGTTAGGAAAAAACACAGGTAGGTCTATAGATTGATTCAAATTATTTTCTGAGCAGACTTTCGGAAGAAAGGAAGGATTAGTCCTCAGAGCAACCCTGTCCTTATGAAATACTATGTATGGAGGATGGGCGCACAGTGCCTGAAGTTCAGAGACTCGTCTGGCTGAAATAATAGCTACCAGAAAGAGTTTTCCAAGATAGAAACTTAATGGAGCAGGACGCTGCAGGTTCAAAGGGGGGCATAATCAAGGATGTTAATACCAGATTATGGTCCCATGGAGGAGGGGGATCTCTCAATGGGGGTCTAAGGAGAGTAGTCCCTCTTAGAAAGGCTTTACATAGCTTATGACACATAATGTTTGCATTAGACCACCCAACATGAAAATTTGAAATGGCCGCTAATTGAACACTGATTGTAGCAGAAGCAGACCCCGAATGAAAGAGTTCTGTTAAGAACTCCAAGATTTCGTAGAGAGGGGCTGTGAAGGGATCTATGTTCCTGGCCTCTGCCCAACAAGAAAAACGTTTCCATTTGCTAGCATAAGTCCTTCTAGTGGCAGACTTATGGGAGGAGACAATAATGTCGCGTACTGCCGGGGAAATGTTGGGAAGCCTGGCTAAGGTTGGAAGTGGAACAACCAAGCTGTAAGCTGGAGTGTTTGAAGAGATTGATGCAGCCCTCCTGATTGATGGATCAGTAGGTCTGGAATCGGATCCAGAGTCCAGAGCTGCTCGAGAAGGTAACGGTGCAGGAACGGGAACCATATCTGTCGAGGCCAGTAGGGGGCAATGAGGATCATCTTGCAACCCAACAAAATTGCTTTCTGTATGAGTTTTGTTATCAAGGGAAACGGAGGGAAGGCATAAAGAAGTCCCTGGGGACAATCGTGGACTAGAGCATCTCTGGGTGAGTGACCTGGAAGCGGAAGAAGGGAGAAGTAGTTGCTGCATTTGGTGTTGAAGGGGGTGGCAAAAAGGTTGCAGCAAGGCTGTCCCCATTTGTGGAAGATCAGATCCGCAACTACCTGACTCAGAGACCACTAGTGAGGCATGAGAATAGCTCTGCTGAGCCTGTTCGCTGTGACGATGGACATCCCAGGGATGTGCATCACAATCAGAAATCATTGGGAGGAAATCGCCCACTGCCAGAGTCTGAGCTCTTCTCGACATAGGGGGTAGGACCTGGTTCCGCCCTGCTTGTTGATGTACCACACCAATGACATGTTGTCCGATTGTATTGCAATGGTCCCAGAAGGGAGAGAGTCCTGAAGAGCTTGCAATGCTAGGAGCATGGCTCTCATTTCTAGGACATTTATATGCAGATGGTACTCGTGAGTCTGCCAAGTGCCTTGGACTGTCCTTCCCTGATAATGCCCCCCCCACCCACCCTATCAGGGAGGCGTCTGTGGTCACTGTAGCAACCGGAGGGGGCTGAATGAAGGGTCTGCCCTGAGTCACTAGAGGGGAGACCATCCACCAGGAAAGGTGTCTTTTGCATGCTTCTGTAATCATGATCATACGAGACATGGGGAGCTGTTGGAAGGACCACTCTGTGAATAGAAGCCACTGAAGGATTCTCATGTGAAAACGGGCCAGGGGTATCAGAAGAATTGCTGCTGCCATAGAGCCTAGAGTTTGAAGGACATACCTGACTTGTACCCTTTTGCATTGTATGAGGAATTGAACTTGCTGGCGAATTGTGGACACCCTGTCCGAAGGTAGCTTTGCGTACATGCTCCTTGTGTCTAAGTCTGCTCCTATATAAGTAATAGATTAATAGGGCAACAAGGTAGATTTTTCAAAATTTATAGTAATGCCTAGCTGAGAGCAAATTGAAACTGTATAGTCCCTGGATTGAAGAAGTTGATGCCTGGTAGTAGCAGTGAGGAGCCAGTCGTCTAGATATGGAAACACCTGGAATTCCTTGACGCCTCAGGTGAGCCGTGACCAATGCCATACATTTGGTGAACACCCTGGGGGCTGTGGTGAGACCAAAGGGCAGAGCTCGTAACTGGTAATGACTGGCTCCCAGCCAGAAGCGAAGGTACCTCCTGGAGCATCTGTCCATCTTGATATGATAGTACGCATCCTGGAGATCTATAGAGCACATCCAACTGTCCTGACCCAGAAAGGGTAGAATGGACTGTAGCATGACCATCCGAAACTTTGTTCTTTGAACAGACTTGTTCAGTCTGCCGAGATCCAAAATAGGTCTCCAGTCCCCTGTCTTTTTTGGTACCAAAAAGAACCTTGAGTAATTTCCGGATCCGTGTTGGTCTGCTGGGACTTCCTGGATGACTCTTTTTTTCTTGCAGTTTTGAAACTTCTATAACTGCTTGGTCCCTCAGATTGGGTGGAACATCTGGGGGGGACTTGCGTGATGGTACAGGCAGTTGAAATAATGGGATTCTGTAACCTCCGGATATGACTGAATGTACCCATTTGTCTTGCGTTAGGTTTAGCCAGGCCTTTGGGTACAATGAAAGTCTTCCCCCGACTGCCTCCAGAGGTGGACAGTCGGGCAACACTTCAGGGATGTTGGAAGGGCTTGTCAGAGAAAGATTCTCTGCTGCCCTGGTTCTGCGGACCCCCTCTGCTACGTGGGCGGCATCTGTTATTGTTATTTCCTCCTCTGCCCCTGGAGGAAAAATCACTGCGTGTGTCAGGCGAAGCTCCCTGGGATTTCCAAAACCACATTTTCCCACTCTTCTGACCCTTGGGGTATGGTCTGGAAGGAGTGGAAAAACAGACTCCCACGGCAGAGAGAGTCTTGCCCTCCTGCTCACACCTAGTGAGAGTGTCTTTCACCTGTGGTCCAAAAAGAAAGGAATCGTCGATGGGAGTGTTATTGACGCTCTAAAGGGTTACGCAAAGTTACACAGCCACATCCATGCATGTCTCCGAAGTGCCACGCCTGTGCCTGCAGCCCTACTCGCACCATTGGCTGCATAGGAAATGAGCCTCATGGAGGAGTTGACTACTGAGTTAATGGTTGCCAGCTGAGAAGCCACTTTAGTTGGAGCCCCTTCAGCTGATGGATCCTGAAGGGTATCTCCGAGCTCTTTCAGGAGATCCCTTACCTTATGAAATGGCATAAGTAGTTCAATGACCTCATGGAGAAGGTCGCTGAAGCAAACATTCACTTCTCGTATCTGTCCATGGTCCTGGACTCCTTGTTAGGAGGATGGACAGAGGAAGAAGTTTCCGCTAACTCCTTTTTAGTGGCTGCTGCTACCACCATGGCATCCACGGGAACACCCTTAGGAACTGCCTGTCTGGGGGAGCAGTGAAAAACTTGCTTGGCCTCCTCGGGGTTGGTTCCACTGTATCCGGGGCTGACCAAGCCCTTCGAGCCACCACTGACATTAGTGTATCGAAGGGCGGAGAAACCCAGGAGGTGGACGGTCGGGAACCAAACGCATCCAGGAATATGGATTCATCCTCGGTAGAGGCTAGGGTATTCCAGTTCCCCCTCTGCTTAAGCATTTCTAGGATGTCCGAGAAGGAAACATTTTCAGAGGGGGATCTCGGGGACCCTTCCGATTCATCCAAATCCGTATCCGAAGTGACAGACACGGGGGAGTCAATATGCTTCCTCTTGCACTTCTTACGAGGGGGCTCCTCTGAATGATCAGGGGAGGCCTCGGAAGAAGAGGAAACACCCAATGGGGTGCCCTGGAGCACTGGTTCCCCACGCTTGGGGTCTGGAGGAGGGACAGAGGTTGACGCAGGCACTACGGGGGACGTAGCCAGTGGGGTCGAAGGTGGAGTTGACTAGGAGGCCAGCACACTCCTCATGACATCGAAGGCTTCCCTGCCACGATGCAGAGAAGGCCCCGAGGAGACCGGAATCCTCCTCTCCACCGAGGGAGATGGCTCCGAGGCCGATGTAGGAGCAGAGCTCACCTGCACCGACACTCAGAGGGAGAGCAGGGTCGGACAAGGGTCCGATGCCACTCACCCCCTCGGACCCGACAAGGGAGTCTTGGCACTCAGATCCCTCGACGGAAGGCACCATCGATGGGATTGTAGCCAACGATGGATCCGAAGGAGAAATCGTTATCGGAGCCGACGGTTCCACGACTCGAAACCCAATAAACTCCAGCTTCGAGCTCAATGGAGTCGGAGAAGGAACATCAATAGAAATGGATGGAGTAGACACCTGATGAGGAGGGCTGGACAACATTTTGGCCAGTGCCTGCGACTTCAACAACCTACGGACCACTCTCTCCACGTCGTGGTCCGAGAGCCTAGAGGACAGAGAAGAGTGTGAAGATCTATGACTGTGGTCACTCTGCAAAAGGTGAGACCGAGGAGCCGAATAAATGGACTCTAGCGAAGGGGACCTTGGCCTTTTTTGGGTCCTTGATGGCTCCGAGGGTACTAGTGGAGCCGACGAGGAAGCAGTCTCTTTGGTTCTGGCCAGGACTGAAGAGGTAGTAGGCAAGGCTTGGGTCAATGATGGCTCGGAGCAGGGAGCTGACGATTTGGCCGGTTTAGGGGATTTCACTGGATGAGCCTTGGCCAGTGAATCCGGAGGCTTGAGAAGACCCCTCAAAATAAGTTTATCCTTGCGCACCTGCAGAACTCTTGGGCTAAATGCATGGCAGATAGAACAAGAGTCCTGCAGGTGCTCTGAGCCTAGGCAATAGACGCAAGAAGTGTGCCCATCTGTCAGAGACATCTTCTGACAGCATGAGTCACACTTATTGAATCCCGACACTTTGGATTCTTTAGATATATCCAGCAAAAAGAGAAATCACAACTCTAAACTACTTTGGCCAACAGGCCAGCAACACTAAGAAGTAAAAACAGAACACTACCACAAAAAATACAATATAAGATAGATTTTTTTTTTTTTTTTTTTTTTTTTTAAGACTAGGAAGCCTCTAACTCAAACAGCTACCTAACCAAAAGACTAATACGCTACTACAGAGGGGAAGGGGGGGAGGGGAGAACTCTCTAATTTAAACGAGTTCTAAGGGGAAAAACTACAATACACTAAACACACTAAATCTACTAGTTATCGCCTATAAAATAACAATTACAATACAAAAAACCCTAATCTGACAAAAAAGGCAGATTAATAAAGTTATACAAGCCTGAGCCAGTAACCTCGCAGCTGAAACGGCAAACAAGATCTGGGTAGCTAGCGCTAGGCATAATGGGAATAAGGGGTAGCCTCAAGCCAGTAAACAGCTCTCGAGCTATAGAAGATGGCCGAGTTGGAGCCGAGGATCGGCTCTGATCCCAACCAGCAAGAATGAAGGCGAGATTGACAACTTAACATCAATATTTTAAATAAGAAAAGTAAATCTATTTTCACCTTTTTTTTCATTTGAATCGTTTCATCATGTGACTATAGGAGGTACTGCCATGAGAAGTAGGGCAGTAGATGTATGACTTGTGCCAGCAGAGCTAGCTGGAATTTTGTAAATAATTATATGTAATTTGTATAATGCATTGATTTGTACAGATGCTTGTGCTGAAAATTTATCCGAGAGGTTTGCTTGTGTTAAAATGCATCAACAGAGCAACCTACTGGATTGAAAATAAATGTACATGTATTATTGTAACTGAAATAAATGTATACGTTTTAACAGAGGGCACTGGAACAGCAAAGGTTAACCAGCTAGCTTGCTTTAAGAAAAATAAGGGAAATGTAAAGGAGTTGTTAAAAAGTACAATTGTATACACTTACCATAAATGTAGATGTTCAGAGTGTATTCACTGTTGCAATCATCACATTTGGGTTGGATTATCCCTGCCAGGGTAGCCCTCGGCCGGCCCAAATATCAGAGGCTTAGTATTTCTGCGACGGTTGCTGTCGCTTCAGGATGGACATCAGGTCATCAGTAGTGCAAAGTAAGGCAGCCGACGCCATTACATCAGTTTTTCTTGCCCTGTCAGGAGCCCCCAAGTGGGAGCCAGGTTATGGTGGAATAACCCCACCAGTAGAAAGTAAATACCACAATGTTCCTTGTAAGGCAAGAGAGAGAAAGAAGAGGGGATAGAGGGAGGGAAACCAGGACTGCAAGAGTGAATACACTTGAACATCTACATTTATGGTAAGTGTACACAACTGTACTATGTTGTTCGTGTTTCACTGTTGCACTCCTCACATTTGGGTTGATTCCCAAAGCTGAGGAAAAGGGTGAAGGCAGTCAAGGAGACTAGGGGCTGGCTACGATGCCCTGCAAGACTGCAGTGGCAAAGCTTGCCCTGGATTTGGAGAAGGTAGGCAGGTGGTAATGCTTGGTGAAAGTGTGAACAGATATCCAGGTGGCAGCCTCCAGGATGTCCCTGGTGGGGACTCCTCTGAGGAAAGCTGCAGAGGTGGAGGCTGCTCTGGTGGAGTGAGTCCTGACCCCCTTAGGGAGAGGTTTTCTGCGTTGCTTGTAACAGAAATGGATGCAATGTGCTATCCATTTGGAAACTGTTTGTTTGGAGATGGCTTTGCCCTCTGCCCCTGCAAGAAAACTAACCAGTAATTGATCAGACTTTCTGAATGATTTAGTCCTGTCTAGTTAGAATCTGAGCTGTTTGTGCACATCTACAGAGTGCAGGATCCTTTTCTCCTTGTTTTGTGGGTTAGGGAAAAAGGTGGGGAAATGAATGGATTGCTTGAGAGCCACACTGGACACCACTTTGGGCATGAGGGATGGGTTAGTCCTGAGGGTAACCCTGTCAGCATGAAAGATGAAGGGCTCCACAGCCATGAGTGCTTGTAGCTCGGAGACTCTTCTGGCTGAAGTGATGGCCAAAAGAAAAGCTGTCTTCCAGGAGAGAAATTTTAACTCAGCTGAAGATGCTGGTTCAAAAGGGGGGGGGGGCAGGGTGAGCTTTTCCAACACAAAGTTAAGGTCCCAAGCTGGGGTAGGTGCCCTTCTGGGTGGCCTCAAGTTGC
Organism: Protopterus annectens; assembly: GCF_019279795.1. Lineage (NCBI taxonomy): Eukaryota > Metazoa > Chordata > Ceratodontiformes > Protopteridae > Protopterus > Protopterus annectens. The sequence goes on from NC_056745.1 coordinate 1,125,787,368, forward strand.
TAGCCCCTCTAAAGGAATTGTTTGATCAGAGGGTGTGAGAAAAAGGGGCTGCTCAGTGTGGAAATGAGCAGAGATAGCAGAGGCATGAAATTTAATAGAGTAAAAAGAGAGACCACTGTGTGGCAGGTCAGCTAGGTAATCAAGGGCTGTGCCGTATCGGCTCCCTTAGCCTGAATCCAAGTGCAGAATCTTTTCCATTTGTCAAAATAAGACTTTCTAGTGCTAGGGCGTCTGGCCTCGCATGTAACATCTAGAACCTGTTTACTGAGGTTGGCAGATTGATCAGTGATCAGGGAATAAACCAGGTTGCCAAATTGAGGGTCTGCAATTGGGGATGCATGAAGTCTCCTTCCCTCTGGGTCAGGAGGGTTGGGGCCTAAGGGAGATGCCATGGTGGCAGTGGGGACAGGCTGCGTAGCAGTGGGTACCACTGCTGGCGAGGCCAGTCTGGAGCAATAAGAATTGTACTTGGTTTTTCCTTCCTTATTTTGAGCAGTACCCTGGTGATGAGAGGTAGTACAGGAAATGCATAGACCGATAGACTGACCCAGGGGAAGGATAGGGCATCCACTTTCCAAGCCATGCAGGGATGTTCCTTGGTGCAGAACTTGCCGAGCTGATGGTTGGTGTGGGAGGCAAAGAGGTCGACCTTCAGGGTGCCCCATTTCTGAGTTATTAGGATGAAGGTTCTTTCGTCAAGCTGCCACTCATGTGGGTCCAGAAGACTTCTGCTTAAGTGGTCTGCCAAAGAGTTTAGAGAACCTGGCAGGAATTGTGCTAACAGGTGGGGTTGCATGGCAGAGGCTGTGTGCCAAAGGGTCATGGCCAGCCTGCTTGTACAATGGTGTTATCTGTTTTGATCAGGAGAGCCCCTGGGGACAGAAGGGGCCTGAAAGCTGTCAATACGTGCTGAACAGCTAACGTCTCTTTTTGGTTGATGTGCAGATGGATTTGCTGTGGGCTCCACTGGCCCTGTATACACCTGCCATCAAGGTGTGCACCCCAGGCAAAGTCTGATGCATCTGTGGAGAGGGTCTGGGCGGCAGGGGGTGGTGAGAAGAGTAGTCTCTTGTTGTGGGAGCATGCAGCTGCCCACCAAAGAAAATCTTTCCTTAGGCAAGGTATCATTGGTATAAAAGTTTCCAGGTCTTGAGGGTGTTGACATCAAAGGCTTTTTAGGTACCACTGAAGTTTCCCCATATGCAGTCTGGCATATGGAATGAGTAAAATGCAAGATGCCATGAACCCCAGAGCTTGCAAGATTTTCCTTGCAGATAACTGGGGTCTGGTGGCTAGTTGAGAGAAGTAGGCTGTCAGGTAAGTTTGCTTTTCTGGTGTAAGGAATGCCATCTGGGATGCTGTGTCCAGGCTTGCTCCCAGAAATATAATCCTTTGGATGGGTACTAGTTTGGATTTCTTTTCACTGATAGTGTACCCTTGGGAGGTCAGTAGGGACTTTACAAAGGCCAGGTGTTTGAGCAGCTTTTCCTGACGGTCTGCCTGAATTAAGCAGTCCTCTAAGTATGGGTAAATTTGGATATTCCTTTGACTGCAAAGGCAATGGCGGGAGCCAGACATTTTGTGAAAACTCTGGGAGCAGTAGATAAGCCAAAGGGAAGTGCACTGAACTGAAAGTGCAGAGATCCTGCCCTGAAACGTAGATATTTCCTGCACGATTCCCTGATAAGAATGTGGAGGTAGGCCTCTTTTAGGTCTACAGTGGCTAGCCAAGCATCCTTGGAGAGCATGGGTAGCAGTTGCTGGAGGGTGAGCATTTTGAATTTTGGTATCACCAGGAAGGTGCTTAGAATGGACAGATCGAGGATGGGGCAGGAGCCAGGTGCCCTCTTTTCTGGGTACCAGAAAAAGTCTGGAGTAGAAATCTTGGCCTTTTTGTTCTGCAGGAATGTGCTCAATTGCCCTCATAGAGAGCAGGAAAAGGACTTGCTTTTTCGCCTCTACCACTGGTTTGGAGGTAGATCTGGGAACCCTTTTGGAGTTGGAAGAGTGTGAAAAGAAAATTTGTATCCCTGGGACACTATGTTGAGGACCCAGAGGTCGTTGGTAATGGTGGCAGAGGTGCTTGCATGAAAGGAGAGTTTTCGTCCTAGGGTAAGTGCAGGTAGGCAGAGGGAGGGGGTGGAGGAGGAGTCTCGTTGTGTGTTCTTACCATGAAGGGGTGGCTTACAACTCCCTGGTTTTTAAGTGGAGGAACTCCACTGCTTTGATCTCTGCATTCCCTGTGGCTGCTGTCTGGGGGGGTGGGGGTCTGATTCCCCGGGGTCTGGGCTGAACTGACCTGGTGGGAGCAGGAAAGGACCAGTGCTTGGAGTGGCCATACCTGCTGAACCTGGGTGGCTGGGCCTGTAGGAAATCCTTAACTGTCTGCATAAATTTAGCTTTTTCTTCCATCTTTTTTAAGACCTCCTTTGCCTTAGTGCCAAATAAGTTGTCTTTGTGCAAGGGTGCATCCAATAATTTAGATTTAACATGGTCTGGCAAGGGCTGTTCCTTAAGCCATGCATGCCTTCTAAGGACAGAACTGGTGACTGCTGCCTTGCAAGAAGCTTCTAGGGTGTCAAAACCACAGTGTAAGGTGTGCTTAGTCACTTGACTTGCAGAATGCATTAACTCTTGTAACTCTCTAGATTCTGCACAAGCAGGAAAGGAAGACACTTTTTGTTTGAGGAGTTCCATGGTATGTTGCTGAAATTTTAGCACATGGAACTGGCAATTTAGTGCTCTGATAGCAAGAGTAGCAGAGGTGTGTACTTTTTTACTCCATCTGTCTAGTGCTTGGGAATCCCTATCTGAGAGGTTGGGATTCTTAGCAGAGGTTGCTTTAATTCCTTTAGGCCCTTGAGAAATTACCTCATGGTCAGCAGTAAGATTTTTGAAAAGAAATTTGTGCGAGTCACGGACTCTGTAATACCGGTCAGGTTTTCTGGGTGCAGGAAGGAGGGTGCCAGGAGTCAAACTGGATTCCAGGAAAACATCGTTCATAACATCCAAGACTGAGGGAATGGCCAGGGGTCTGTGCTGTGGAAGATCTAAAAATTCTCAGACTCTTTTTAGACTGAGGGTAGTCCTGACTTTCCCATTGGAAATGCTCCCTTAAGGTATGAAGGGTTTCACCAAAGGAAAAGTCCTCTGGGGGAGATGCTGAAGAAATGGAATCCTCTGCATTAGAATTCGCATAAGCAGAGAGGGGTTGCATGTCTTCATATTCAGATGCATCAGAGTCAGAATCCTGTTCAGACAAAACTACTGGGGACAGATCTCTTTTTCTTTTGGAAGGGGTAGCTTGGCTTCCCCTGATCAGCATAATAAGGTCTTCTGCCATTTTAAGCATTTGAGACTGAGGCAAGGGAGCAGGTGCCTTAGATTGGGTCATTAGTTTCTTGGTGTGGTTCATACCCTGGGCTTTAGAAACTCGGTAGTTTTCGAAAGAATGGTAGATGCGAAAACGGTAGTGTGAAGTACTTCCTCGGAAGCTGGTGCCTGCTCAGCGGCTCCGGACCCATCCAAGGTAGAAACAACCGCAGGATCCTTAGTCGAAGAAGAATTTTGCGGCATACCGGACTCTGAAAGGGTCTCGGTAGCAGCCTCTGAATCCACAGAACTGGGCATTAGGGGCTGCTAAAGAGCTTCACTGAGGACCGGAGAACTGACGACTAGCTTAATGGAAGCATCATCGGTAGGTTTGGACCTATGCGGTCTGTCTCTGTCTTTATCCTTACGTTTTTTCGAAAGATTTGCTGTCGGATGGCTTACTGAAGCCATATCAGAATTCGAAGACTGTAAGCGAAAATATCTAGCTACAATAAGGGCCCGATGATGTATGGTTCTGGCATTAAAGCACAAATGCAACAGCAAGGGACGTCGTGGTCTGGGCCTAAGCAAGTGATGCAGTAAGAATGAAAGTCTCGATGTGGTATTTGCTTTCCACAGTCGAGACAATTGTTAACTTTGTCTGACATCAGTTAGTGCAAGAAAAAAGGATCCCCAATGGGGTACTTAGTTTAGAAGACTTCAGCTTCAATTCGGAAGATGAAACTCAGGTAGCGGCCGATCGGCACTCGTGCGAAAGTACAGTTGTATACACTTACCATAAATGTAGATGTTAGAGTGTATTCACTGTTGCAGTCATCACATTTGGGTTATCTGCCTGCAGGTAGCCCTCAGCCGGCCTGAATACCAGAGTCTTTGGATTTCTGTGTCGGGTGCTGCTGCTTCTTCCTTGGCATCAGGTCGTCAGGGTATAAAACATGCAGCCGATGCCATTACATCAGTTTTTCTTGCCCCAGATGTCAGGTGCCCCCACAATAGGAAGCAATTATATGGTATGGTACACCACCAGAAAAAAGCAACTACACATGATATAATATATGCCAAACAAGAAGGAAAGGTAGAGCCAAGAGAGGAGGGTAACCAGGACTGCAACAGTGAACACTCTCAAACATCTACATTTATGGTAAGTGTACACAACTGTACTATGTTCTTCGTGTTTCACTGTTGCAGTCATCACATTTGTGTTGATTCCCAAAACTAAGGAAGGGAGGAGGAAGTTAAAGAGCATTAGGGCCAGCTATTAATCCCTGCAAGACTGCAGTGGCAAATCCAGCTCTGGATTTAGAAAAGATAGGCAAGTGGTAATGCTTGGTGAAGGTATTTACAGAGCTCCAGGTAGTAGCTTCTAGGATGTCCCTGGTAGGGACCCCTCTCAGAAATGCCGCAGAGGTACATGCAGCCCTGGTGGAATGTGATCTTCTCCCCTGTGGGGTAGGTTTTCCATGGTGCTTGTAGCAGAAATGAATGCAATGGGCTATCCATTTGGAAATGATTTGTTTTGAAATCGCCTTACACTCTGCCCCTGCAGCAAAGCTAACAAGCAACTGTTCAGATTTTTTGATAGGCTTAGTCCTGTCCAAATAGAATCTAAGTAGTCTGTGCACGTCCAGAGAGTGCAGTATTCATTCCCCTTTGTTTTGTGGATTAGGGAAAAAAGTGAATGGACTGATTTAGGGCCACAGAAGACACCACCTTGGGCATAAAGGAAGGATTAGTCCTGAGGGAAACCCTGTCCGCAAGGAAGATAATGAAGGGTTCCACTGCCATGAGGGCCTGTAATGCAGACACTCTTCTAGCTGAAGTAATGGCTAGAAGGAAGGTTGTTTTCCAAGAAAGGAATTTCAACACTGCTGTAGCAGATGGTTCAAAGGGGGAAAGGGTGAGCTTTTCCCATACAAAGTTAAGGTCCCAGGCTGGACTGGGAGCTCTCCTGGGGGGGGGTCTTCAATTTTTGGCCCCTAAGGAAGTGCTTTAGCAAGGGGTGAGAGAAGAGGGGTGGCTCAGTATTATAATGTGCTGAAATGGCAGAGGCATGAATTTTAATTGACGAGAAGGATAGGCCCGTGTGGAGTATTTCTGTTAAGTACTGTAGAATATGAGGTAAGCTGGGCACCGCTGTGCCCAACTCCTGAGCTAGACTCCAGGAACAGTATCTTTTCCACTTTTCAGCATAGGATTTTCTAGTACTAGGCCTCCTTGCCTCCAGAATGACATCCAGTACCTGCTTACTGAGGGATGGGAGGGGAGAGCTCAAGGAATTAGCCAGGCTGCAAGGTTCAGGCTTTGAAGATGAGGGTGCAGAATCTGGCCCGCCTACTGGGACATCAGGGAAGGGGTCTGAGGTAGGTGCCATGGTTGTAGCAGTGTCATATTGTGCAAGAGGGGGTACCAGTGCTGGCGTGGCCAGTCTGGTGCAATCAGTATTGTCCTTGGCTTGTCCTGTTTGATCTTTAGTAGAACCTTCGACAGGAGAGGCAGAGGGGGAAAGGCATAAACTGAGAGTCTTTCCCAGGTGAAAGACAGGGCATCCACTTTCCAAGATTGGCTGTGGGGAGTTCTTGTGCAGAATTTCTGCAATTGGTAGTTTTGAGGGGAGGCAAACAGTTCTACCTCTGGAGTCCCCCATTTTTTCCTCAAGAGGTTGAATATTTTGGGTTCTAGTTTCCATTCATGCGGATCCATGAGATTTCTGCTTAGGTCGTCTGCCAGTGAATTTAGTTTGCCTGGCAGGAAATGAGCTTGCAGGTGTACTTGGCAGGTCAAGACTGCGTTCCACAGAGCCATGGCTAGTCGGCAGAGAGGGTACAAGTGGGTTCCACCCTGCTTGTTTATGTACCACATAACTGTGGTGTTGTCTATCTTTACCAAGAGTTGTCCTGAAATAATATGGTCTTTGAAGGCTGTCAGAACATTCTGTAGAGCTAACATTTCTTTTTGATTGATATGCAGGTGCATCTGTTTTGGGCTCCATCTGCCCTGAATGCACTGCCCTGCCATGTGAGCCCCTCTTGCATAGTCTGATGCGTCTGTTGTTAGGGTTTGGGCAGCAGGGGGTAGAGTGTAAGGGAGTCCCTTGTTGTGGTAGCAGGCCTCTGCCCACCAAAGGAACTCTGTCTTCATACAAGGAATGATAGAAATCATGGTTTCCAGGTCCTGAGAATGTTGACACCATAGGCTTTTTAGATACCATTGGAGTTTCCTCATATGCAGTCTTGCATATGGAATAAGTAAAATGGAAGAGGCCATGAACCCCAGGGCTTGCAGTATTTTCCTTGCAGATAGCTGGGGTTTTGTGGCCAATAGTTTGAAGTAGGTTGTCAAATAAACTTGTTTCTCCAGAGTGAGGAATGCCATCTGGGAAGTTGTGTTCAAGCTTGCTCCCAGGAATACAATCTGTTGGCAGGGTACTAGGTGAGATTTCATTTCACTGATGGTGTACCCCAAAGAGGTTATAAGTTTCTTTACGAATGCCAGGTGTTGTAATAGCAAGTCCTGGCTTTCGGCCTGAATAAGACAATTGTCCAAGTATGAGTAAATCTGAATATTTCTCTGCCTGCAAAATGCAATGGCTGGAACTAGACACTTCGTGAATACCCTGGGCGCAGTAGATAAGCCAAAGGTAAGTGCAGAGAACTGATAATGCATGGAGCCTCCCTGAAAAGTAGGTAATTCCTGCAGGATTCCCTTATTGGGACATGCAGTTAAGGTTCCTTTAAGTCTAGGGTTCTCAGGCAGGCATCCTTGGCTAGCATGGGAAGAAGCTGTTGCAGAGTTAGCATTTTGAATTTTGGAACTAACAGAAAGGTGTTGAGAATAGAGAGGTCCAGGATAGGACGGCAGGAGTCGTCTTTTCTGGGTACCAGAAAAAGTCTTGAATAAAAACCTTGTCCCCTTTCTTCTGCTGGGACAGGTTGAATAGCCCTGATATTGAGGAGAGAAAACCTGCCGTTGTGCCTGCGCCCATTGATTTGGGGGTAGGTCTGGCCAACCATTTGGGGTTGGTAGTGTGTGGAAGTGGAATCTTTATCTTTGACAGACTATGTTCAAAACCCATTTGTCCTGGGTAATGAGTTCCCAGTTTTTTGCATGCAGGGCAAGCTTTCCTCCTAAGGGAGCAGGTAGTTGAGCAGGGTTTGGAAGGGTTAAGGTTAAGTCATTGTGCCATTTTTCCATGGGGGGGTGGCTTACTACTACCTGCTTTGGAAATGGGAGCCCCCCACTGTTTAGGGCTGTGCGTAGCCCGAGACTGTAGCCTAGGTGATCTGCTGTTCCTGGGTTTGGACTGAGAAGGCCTAAAAGGGACTGGAATGGACCAGTTCTTTGAAGGCCAATGCCTACTGAATCTGGGAGGCTGCACTTGTAGGAAATCTTTAATAGTCTGCATAGATTTAGCTTTTTCCTCCCTCCTTTTGAGGACTTCTTCTGCTTTGTTGCCATAAAGGCGGTCTAAGGGAGCATCCAATAATTTAGCTTTTGCATGATCTGGCAAGTTTTGTTCCTTAAGCCAAGCATGCCTTCTAATTACAGACCCAGTGATAGCAGCCCTTCAAGATGCTTCTTAAGTGCCAAAACCACATTGCAAAGTATGTTTACCAACCTGCTCTGCAGAATGCATTAAATCCTGCAATTCTTTGTGTTCAGTACAGTCAGGAATCAACATCATTTTCTGTTTAAGTAGCCCCATAACATGCTGCTGATGCTTTAACATATGAAACTGGCAATTTAAAGCCCTAATGACCAAAGTAGCAGAAGTATATACCTTCTTACGCCATCTGTCTAAAACTCCAGAATCTCTATCAGAAGGGGTAGGATTTTTGACAGCAGTAGCCTTAATGCCTTTTGGTCCTTGGGAAATGGTCTCTGGATCCGCAGAAGGATTCTTGAAGAGGAACTTGTGAGAGTCAGGTAGTCTGTAATACCAGTCAGGTTTTTTGGGAGCTGGAGGTAAAGTGTCTGGGGTAAGGCTAGATTCTACGAAAGCATCATCTACAATGTCCAGAACAGGAGGGATAGCTAAAGGCCTGCGTTGAGGTAGTAGTAAAAATTCCCCAAGTCTCTTTTTGGACTCAGAGTAATCCTGGCTTTCCCAGTAGAAATGCTCCCCAAGGGTGTGCAAGGTTTCACGGAAAGAAAAATCCTCTGGAGGGGAAGCACAAGGAATGGAATCTTCTGCATCAGAATCCTCATAAGTAGATAAGGGCAAATCCTGGTAATCAGAAGGAGAAGAAATACCAGATTCCTGATCAGAAGAATCAGAAAGAAAATCAGTTCTAGGTCTCAGAGGGGGAAAGCTGGCTTCCCCTAATTAAGGTAATAAGGTCTTCAGCCATTCTAAGCATTTGTTTTTTAGGCATATGGGCCTGAGCCTGCGGTTTGGTCGTCTGTTTTCTAGGCGTGATGCGAGTTTTTGTCTTGGATGAAAACAATGCCGCAATATGAATGTCTGTAGGCCTGAATACACCCGCAGAAGCCGGTGCTTGCACAGCGGCTCCGGACCCATCCAAGGTAGAGACATCAGCAGGTTCCATAGTCGAAGAAGCATCTCGCAGCATACCGAACTCCAAATGGGTCTCAGTAGAGGCCTGCGAATCAGAAGTAGCAGGTATCAGGGGCTGCAAAAGTGCCTCACTGAGTACCGGTGGACTGGCGACTAGCTTAACGGAAGCATCGTCGGCAGTTTTGGACCTATGTAGTCTTTCTCTGTCTTTATCCTTACTTTTTTTGTAATATTGGTAGTCGGATGGCTTAACAAAGCCATTTCAGAGTACACAGAACAAGAACAAAAGTAATTAGCTGCAAAAACAGCCTGACGACGAATAGTTCAGGCGTTGAACAAGGCACAAAACTGACGGGGGACGTCGTGGTCTGAGCCTAAACAGGGGATGCAGTAAGAATGAAAATCTCTATGAGGTATTTGCTTTCTACAGGTAAGACAATTGTTAACTTTTACTGACATCGGTTAGAGCAAGAAAAAGGATCCCCAATGGGGTACTTAGCTTTTTTGAAGACTTCGGGTCTGAAACTCGAAAACGAAAATTTCAGGAGTCGGCCGACTGGCACTTGCAAACTGCTTCTGCTTCAGGCACCGCACGGCAAGAAAAACTGATGTAATGGCGTCGGCTGCATGTTTTATACCCCTGACGACCTGACAAGGAAGAAGTGACAGCACCCGACGCAGAAATCCAGACTCTGGTATTCAGGCCGGCTGAGGGCTACCTGCAGGCAGATAACTCAAATGTGATGACTGCAACGGAGAAACACGAAGAACATCCGCTTCTGCTTCGGGATCCTCGGCAAGAGAGACTGATGTAATGGCGTTGGCTACCTTACTTTATACTACTGACGACCTGACATCAGTCCTGAAGTGACAGCAACCTACGCAGAAATACTAAGCCTCTGGTATACGGGCCGGCCGAGGGCTAGCCTGGCAGGAATAACCCAAATGTGATGACTGCAACAGTGAAACACAAACATCATCACTAAAACGACACCCCACAGTGCTGAACAGGACTGTAGATGGTGGGTCTGGAAGACACATTTGTTCATTAGCTCAGTAAATAGATGGGGAGTCCCAGTCACTGCCATAAACAACATTTAAGATGTGTATTGTAGCAGGCTATGCTAAATTCCTGTCTCAAGCTTCAAAAGGGGGGTTTACTGTGAGAACCTAAAGTTGGGTAACCAGGTGGAGGTCATACTGCAAGCCATCTTGGATATTATATTTTAGAGGGAGTAATTTCTGAGTAGGGAGCATTCTCTTTTGGGGAACCTGACTAGAAAGACTGCTAATGTATTTCATTGTGCCCTGCTCTATCAAGCAAGTTATTAGGGAATAATAATTCTCCTACATTCAGTCAGGAATATAGTGAAGCTTAGTTTAGATTTTTTCTTTATTTGTCAAGAGTCTGTCCATTAATGTTCTTTTCAATATTTCCTGTGATTTGAACTCTGGTTTACTGTAAATATATATTCAGTATTTTCTTGTTCTTTTATTATTACATATATTTAAACTTTGGCTGGTCCTTGCAGAAAATACTTAACATCTGAGAGTTCTTACATTTATTTGGCGGCACTGTGTGGGCCACTCCAGAAGGCTTAGCTGTCTTGGTGAACTACTACTATTTGTATTAGTAGTAACATTACACAGTATAATTGGACACCACAGCTACTCTAAGGCCATTAACGAAGGGAGTGCCTGGTGGGGATGATTAATTGCCTTATACTCTGGGCAGAAGAGGACACAGCATGTAAATCTGTGCCAGCCTTTCCCAGGTGTGTGTGTGTGTGTGTGTGTGTGTGTGTGTGTGTGTGTGTGTGTGTGTGTGTGTGTGTGTGTGTGTGTGTCATCTACTTGCAGCAGGGACGCAAAGCACTGGGCTTACAGAGAGGGTGTGTCATCTACTTGCAGCAGGGATGCAAAGTACTGGGCTTACAGAGAGGGTGCTGGAGGTCTTGGCTTGGACACTCAGCTGAGGACCTAACACTACAGCTGTACCAGTGGAGAGTCTTATTGGGGACCTGGAAGGAGACCAATATGAAGAAATCTAGACCCAGGGCTGAGTTTGTTCCCTGTGTGCTCTTAAGAGAAAATGTACTTGATGCAGAAAAGTCTGCATCTGGAAATACTGAGTGTATCCATTTGTATTCCAAGTGCACATCACTTTCCAGTGTCAGTGGTGAGGAGTCAGACTCCTCGGTTACTGGCTCAGAGAGGGGTCAGCATATATACTGTCTGGCAGTGGTGAGACCATCACTCGTCATATATTGGTTGGCAGTGGTGGGACCATCATGTGTCGCACATTACACTAACGCTGTCTAACCATGGCAATGAATCTGACAAATTCAGTACCATAATTAAGCTACAGTGGAACAGTGTCTCAGTGGCACACAAGGATGAAGCCCCAACTGCAAACCAAGTGACCGAGGCCTGATTTACTGGTCCCGGCACTGGAGGAGGCAGGTAGGGAAGCAGATGATTAAAGGTGTGTGGCTCGATTGCCTGGGGGGGTTGCAGGTGCTCTGGGAGCACACTGGGTTGTGCAGTTTCTTCACTGAAGAATCAGAAAACCCCATTACTCCCATGCTTCAGTATTGGCAGGCACAGCTGCTTGCTGACAACATCCCTTGAGAAAGTAAGAGATGACCACTGTGGTCAGTCTGCTGCATGCCCCCTCCTCCTTCCCCTGCTTAGCTGAGCATGAACTGGGACATAGGGCCATATGCAAAAGTATTCAAATGACACTGATGGCTGCATTAATGGTGGGCACACTCAGCAGAATTCCTCCATTGGTGACTAGGAACAAATTAGTCAACTGGCTAAGGAGGAGACAACTGGCTGACATAAGGGCCAAAAACTATATTAGAGGAACTGTCTACCTTTCAAATACTGTAGGTTTGAAGGATACAATGCGGCACCATAGAACTAGTGCTGTAGGAGTGCAGCAGAAAAGATGGGAATCCGTGCTCCAAGCATGAATGAGTTAACAAGTTTGGATGAAATGAGGTATGGAAGATGACAATGCATTATTAATGACAAATTATTTTATATGAATTTTATTTATATCAATGACAACTGGAATATGACAAAATTAAACGAAACCAACTATCTTTAGGAAAATGGAAAGGAAAAGGATTAAAAATGGAACATGGAAGGGTGATTTTTTTCATTTCTGAATGGAAAATAAGAAGCATGAAGTGTGCATAGTTACTGCAATATAAAAAGTTGAAATAAATTATATGGATCTGAAAGTTAGCAAGGTTATTCAAAACGTTATTTATTTACTTATGTATTTTTGCTACCCAGTAATATTAAGGGGAGGGAGCAAATGTAAGAAAAGTGTGAGTGTAATGAGAGTTGGAGTGGGGCAAGGTCTACTGTTAGAAAGTGTGTATGTGAAGTGCATATAGGGAGAGATAGTGGGGAAATGAATGGGGGGGGTGAAGATTGAGGGGTAAAGGGGAGAAGTAACTGAGGGAAGTAGGAAGATGATTGCTAGAAGATTGAAATAGGCTGTTTTATATTAGAGAATTAATGTAATCTGAAGAAAAAGCAAGTTTTCATGGATGAAAGAAGTGTCAGGTGGTGGACTAACACAGCATCAGAGTGTGTGTAATGAAACAGGAATAAACAGGGCTTTAGGGCTCATTTACTGTACTTCCACAGTCGGACACGCAGCACTTTTGGCATGAAATGGGTAGAACGGCCCTTCATTTATTGAGTCACATGAAAGAAAATACATACAATAACTCAATTTACACTGTGCTTCCAATGTTTCAGTGCGACCTCTACCCTCTCATGGGACTAGAACCCTAATCTATCAGCAGACACCAAGGACCACAAGTGTGACTTGAACTGCAACACTACATTAGCAAATATGAGGGGAACATATAAGAAGGAAGTGCAATGTTCCAGTACCATTAAATATTACTCTCACTACAGGGTACACTGACCTCCGTGTATTATTTAGCGGGGGTGCAGGTGACACTTCCCTGTAAGGAAGCTTCAACTAGTTTAACAGTGAATGTTAATGTTGAAAGAGCACCATTTCTCACACTAACAGGACTTGCAATCCAAGGTACTGCACACGTAACAAGGAGCACCATCAACAGCATTGCATCAACAATGGCAAATTATTTGACATCTACTGAGGGACAAATACATGTAACTAGGAAGCTAGAGTCCACAGATCCACATCTACATACTGTGAAAGAAGCATGTGCCTTAGATAATCCTACATGTCCCTGGAGGCAGAAGCATTGTGAGGCGGTACACATCAATGTCAATGCAAGCACAAAGGATGCATCTCTGCAGCAGTGGACTTACTAATGTCTAAGGAACTACTAACTCTCAGAGTCACCGAGGAAGGTGTAAAGTACAAGGGACACCATGGACTTATTCTGATCTGATATAAGCAAGAACTGTAGTGTATGTTCTCTTAAGGGTTCGCTCAGGAGAAGAATCCACAATCTCATGCTACGTCACAAGAGCTTACAAAGGCAAAGCCTAATGACCCAGGGATTCTACCTGGGGAGAAAAAACATCCAGTCCACTTACACTTGCCAATGTGTACCCATTGCCCATCAGGTGTTTGCTGGCTTTCCTTCTATTCCAGTGCTGCATTATTACTCATTGTCACACACGGGCTTGCAGGAGCACAGATAATTGTTTCATATGCGCACCCATTGTGGAATAACCCAATATCCCATATTAGCTTGATGGTGCACAATTCTAATGCCTTAAGCTTGAGTACAAAAGTCAAGGTGAAGTCCATTTTGACTGCATATCTGCAGGAGAATAACCTTCCATATATGTATTAAACACTATCCCAATGTTGCCTGCTAACACAGAACACTGCTTCTCATCACTACATAATGACCAACACCCCATTGTGCCTGTTGGAGAACACGCCCTCTTGTCCTGTGTAAATGTGCCAACAGAGAAGCCTACTGTCTGTCATGCACCTGCTGAGGCAAAGACCTGTGTCCTGTGGGTGACTGTATGGCTACAACACAACTTTTATAGGTGTTCTCGCAAAGATATTGCCCAGAGTCCCTAATGTTCCTGCAAAGGCATAATGCAATGCAAAAAGCACAACTTCACCTGTGCCTGATAATCAGTGTCTCACATCTGCTGCATAGGCAGAACCCACGGCCACACCTACACCTGCTGAGGCTGAAAACACAGTTCCATGTGTGCTACTACTGGAGAAAAGACCACTGGCCCACATGTAACTGCTAAGACAAAAACAAACAATCATCCCACGAGTGCTTGCTAAAGCAGAATGCTGTGCTGCATGTGTGCCTTCCGAGCACAGCTCACTGTTCCATGTACACATGCAGAGACAGAATTCACTGCGTTATGTGTGCCTGCAGAAGGTAAAGACCACTGTCCTACATTTACTTGCTGAAGCAAAGACCACTGTCCTAAGTGTACTTCCTTAGACAGAGCCAACTGTTCTTCCAGTGTCTTCTGAGGCACAAACTAAAACCTTGAAAGTACATGTCACAGGAACAGAATCCACTGACTCAAGTGCCCCTGCTGAGGCAAAATCCCATAAACACCACAGACTTAAAGCAGTCTTCAGTGCTACCTTTAATGTTCACACAACATCTGGTACCTTAGTAGTTCACCTTCATGGAACACACACATCAGAACCAGCACCATCTTTATACCCCCCTGTTGATTCAATAACATGTTCAGATAACAATTTCACCCTAAAGTGCTACAAACATTTTTAATTTCAAATAAACTTATAATGCTAAGTATATTCAATAAATAAATATCTCCATTTATAAATGTTTACATTAAATTTATAATATTTTACCAGTTAAATTCACACATTCATTTACTACCTCTACCGGAATAACCACCCTTTTGGATTCCTTGGGATGAAAATCAATATCCCAAAGTTTAAAACAATACCAAGTGAAGTTGCCTCTGCCTTAAGTGACTCATTGGTATCCTCAGGTGAAACATTTTCTAAAAAGTGTGTTTCATTTGAAGATGTACACAAAGATGGTTCTGATGGACATTTGTTACAACATGAACACCATTAGGAGGAGTCTTTTTCCCAGGAATGAAGAGGAATAGGCAGAAGGAACTGTGGCAGTGGGAGGAATGTGTAATAGCCAGTCAGGTTGCGGTTAAATCTAATGACTCTTTTGGACAGTCATGGTTTAAGGTGAATTGTATTGAATCCCAATGACTCTACTACTGTTTTGGATTTTAATTTTCATTTGCATGATGGTAAAGATGGACCTCAAAATAAGAGGTTACAGGTAATCTATTAGATTTTTGTATTTCTGCAGACACCCTGAATGTTTTGTGTAAGGGCACCAAGTCTGTACCCAGTACGTTTTCTACATTGGCTGATATATTAGAAGTGAAGAATTTTTGTAGGAAGTTGTATCTGAGGGTATATTTCAGCAAGAATGCGCCACCTGTACAATCTGGGGGGATTGGAAGAATTTGAGGATAACCATTTGTTGGATTTATCCATACACTAATGTCAACTTTTTGAACATGATTATCTGTTAGAAAA
Organism: Protopterus annectens; assembly: GCF_019279795.1. Lineage (NCBI taxonomy): Eukaryota > Metazoa > Chordata > Ceratodontiformes > Protopteridae > Protopterus > Protopterus annectens. The sequence goes on from NC_056745.1 coordinate 1,125,802,760, forward strand.
AGCCAAAGTAGCTCCAATTGCAGAAAAGATCAAAGAGAACAGATTACAGTGGTTTGGACACGTGCAGAAAAGCAGAAGACAATCTGGTGAGGAAGATTTGGAACACACAGGAAGAAGACAAGAGCAAGACAGGATGTCCAGCAAAGAGGTGGATGGATTGTGTGAAAGAAGATCTGCGACAGTCAGGCATGAGTGTTGAAAAGGCAGGAGTGTGGCACTGAATCGAGAGCGTTAGTGACAGTTAACATGATGCCCTGACCCCATGTAGAAAAAATGGGAAAAAGGGGGGTGATGATGATGATGTGTTAGAAAATGTAAATGAAGATGGTGAAAGTGAGACTGGGTTTTTTGTACTGGATACACTAAGTTTAATGTTCCTGAAATGTTGCACACTAGTACTTTTTGTCCACCCAAATGTTCTTCTGCTATATGTCTGAGCAGATTCTATGCAAAAAGGTTGAATTTGAATTTTTAAAGTTCATTAAAATGCCTAAGAAATATAATCTAACAAAAAATGAATGGGAAGCAATCTGACATGGGGGGGGGTGTGATGAACAGGTCTCAATATGGACAAATGGTTGAAAAACTATTATGCACTGAGGGTAACTGTTAAATTGACAGAAACAAACTGTTGAATTTAAAATGGAATTGTTAGAGTTGTTAGGGGTGAAAGACTAGGTTTTCTGTTAAAGATATGAAGCTGACCCAATATTCTATGCTATATCAAAAATTCATAAGGACCTGAATGACCCCCAGGAAGACGTACAGTGTCTGGAACAGGTTCCTATTTGGAAAAGGTGGACATTTTAATGGAGTCGGTATTGAAGTATTTGTGCAGGGTTCCTGCCCATGTGAAAAATACTCAGGAATTATGTGAGTTAGTGAAGAAAATTTGGTTGGAAGAAGAATTTTATTGGGCCACAACTGATGTCAATGTCCTTTATACTAATATTACGGTGGAATGGGATTTTGAGGTAATATGGCATATATTGGGGGAAGGGCCACGTACAGCACTCATTGTCAGGATATTGGAGTTTTGTTTGGCTCAATTATTTTGTGTTTGAGAAAGTTTATTTACAGAAAAAGGAACAGTGACGGGAACCCCATATACCCCTTCGTATGCAATCATCTATATGGGGGAATTCGAAAATAAATGTATGTATAGCACAAAGTTCTTTAGGGAGCATGTTATACTGTATAAACGCCATATAGATTTATTTTTCTTTTATAGGGGTTCCCCTTCTAAGTGTCTGTTGCTTGTGGATGGGTTAAATAACTCTCATGACTTGAAATTTTCTTTTGAAATTAAAAAGGTTATTCAATTCTTAGATGTTGAATTTTATGTGGAGAAGTATAACATTCAGCACAAGCCATTCTGGAAACCTACAGCTGTCAACAATTTCTTGCACGCATCTAGCATGCATCCCCCACATTTAATTAACTCCCTTCCTGTTGGGAAGTGTAAACATTTTTGTTGCAATACCTCAGACACTAGTTTGAAGGGTAAATACATGCAGGAAGTAGTTAGTAGGCTGTTAGACAGGGGTTATAGCAAGGAGGTGTTGGACTTGGCAATAGATGAGATTAATGGAAGAAAATTGTATGAGAAATACGGACAGTCTAACAACTACTTTAGGAATGGAGGGAGAAATGTGGTGGGTGACAAGGACATTTATTTTGGGTCTAAATATTCTCATTTCTCAAATAATGAGAAAATTTGAGGTGGATAGCTGGAATTTAATGTATATAGACAAAAAGATGGGTCAGTTATTTCCCAGAAATGTTAGATTCTCATATGGAATATACTCAAATTTCAAAGAATTTCTAACTGGGTGGGTATCCTGGTCTTTACAATGAAAAACAGATAGTGGGTAACTTTCCATGTGGACACTACAGGGTGTAGAAAAGAGTTAGGAATTCATCTGGGACTTTTATTAATGGGATAAAATGTGTTTCTAGGCATCAATTTAGTTGCAACTCATGTGGTGTAGTGTACATTCTGGAGTGTGCTTGCAGAATCCAAAATGGTATATAGAGCAAATGAAAAGGATGGTCAAAGTTAGGGTGTTGGAGCATTTGGGTGATATTCGCAAAGGAAATAAGAACAGTCCTATTGCTGAACATTTTTATATTGCACATTGGGGATCCAAAGAAACATTCATTTTTTCTGTGTTGGGCTGACTAATTATGTATAGAGGGGGTGACCAGGTTAATAACTTGTTGGAGTTGGAAAGTAGGATAATCTTGAATTTTAGAACATTGCATCCAAGGGGGATGACTCGAGGTTAATTTGACAATAACATGAAACATAATTTATTGTTTTAAACCTTGGGAGATTTTCATGCCAAGAGTCCAAAAGGGTGGTTATTCTGGTAGCAGAAATAAATGAATGCATGGATTTAACTGGTAAAAATATTATACATTAATGTATTTAAACATTAATAAATATTTATTTATTAATGGAGATATTTATTATTTAATATACTTGACATTACAAGTGCATTTGGAATGAAAAATGTTTGTAGCACTTTAAAGTTGAAATTGTTATCTGAACTTGATACTGGATCAACACAGGGCAAGGGGTATAAAGATGTTGTTGGTTCTGATGTGTGTTATCCATTCAAGGTGGACTACCGAGGTACCGGATGTTATTTGAACATTAAAGGTAGCAGTAAAGACTGTTTTGAGTCCTTGGTGTTTGTTGTTTTTTTGCAAGACCCCACTAACCTTACGTGACTGTGCCATGCTTATCTGAGGGAGAAAAGATTACTGCCCTATAGGTGCGTGAAGAGATACAGCCCATTGTTCCACATGTGGCTAAGGGAAAATCCTAGTGATTCACACACAGCTGTGGATGAAGTCATCATTAACCCATATGTGCCCAAACATACACTACTCACTGTGCCACTTTCAGCAATAGAGGTAGAAACCAGTCAACCATATGTACCCACAGAGGCAGTCTCCAGAATTTCATCTGCACCCACTAAACAAAAAGACCACCATCCTACTTGTGTCTGCTAACAGAGAGCCTGCTGTTCGACAAATGTCCAGTGAGTCAGAAGTCTAGTGTCCAAGATGGTAATGTGGCTGTGCAAACAGGGTCCGGTGACTCAAACATGCAGGTATAGGAAATGCCTACTATGCTTCCACATGTACCTACCGATGGTGAAATTAGGCATCCCACTTGCACCTGGAGAGTTACAGCCTCACTGTTCCAGATGTACCTGCTGACAGTGAATTCTGGTATTCCACCTGTACCTGCTGAGGAAGAATCTCACTGTTCCAAACATGCCTGATAAAGCAGAATTCCACTGTTCTACATGTACCTGTGAACACAAAAACAAAATTACCCCCGTGTACCTGCAGAGATACAGCCTCCAGTGTGACAAGTTCTTCTGGAAGCAAAGACCAAAGCCTCACATCTGTCAGCTAGGGCAGCAACTGTGTCCCCTGCCTTATATGTACCTGACTATACAAAGGAAGGGTTCGGGTGATGCACAACATGCACTGAATTGTAAAGAGTGGAAAGCAGGAATTATAAACAATTGTAAAAGATGTCAGACATATGCAGATGCCACTGGGCCCTGCTTTAAATGTGAATATCTTCACTGTATTCTTAGTGTTACAGAAGCTACAGCTACAGTCAACACCACCGTTTCACAGATAAGCAGCAATAACAAATCCAGCACTAATGAATAATGAGCACAACCACTGTGGGAGTCTATGCACTGGAAATTTATATAGTAGTGATGAATACTGCAAAATAATGCATTTAGTTCAACAAAATCCTGGAAAACAGATTAACCAGATGGGTAAAATACAAAGATACTGGAACATAAATGTGATGCAATGCTTTTTAATGGACAAAAATAAGTTTTGCAATTACTTGATCTTTCAGGCTAGGAGGAGCCCTTCATCAGGAGTTAAGAAGTATGTAGAGAAGGTCACTATAGTTTCCCTAGGGACACTGTACTGTGCTGTGAACTGTCAGGAGCTACAAGCTGGAATATATTACTGAGACTGATTGATGAAAATGAAAAAAAAAATAATAATCATACATGCTTACAGGTGGCTATCTGTGGAGGTATGCTGTGTATACATGAATGACAGCACCAAGATGAAATATATTACTTGCTCTATTTATATATTTTTTAATTTTATCTCTGTTTAACATAAAAAGTACAAAAAAGGTGACTGTTTCTTTGAAGTGTGAGCAGGCATGCTGTGTATATAGGTTAACAGGCAAGTACTAGGCTAGCTGCCCTTGTAAAGTCATTGTAGGCCTAGCCAATATCCCTTTTTGGGCTTGAATTAATCTATCCCATTTGGTATTACATGACCTTACCTATCCCGTAGTTGCAATTATATATTACCCCTACTGAGAATAACCAAGATCATACCATAGATAATATGAGGGGATCCATGCATGGGATAAAGCATTTAGGAGATGCCTCTGTCTGTTAGTGGCACAGGAAGTAATCCTGGGGTAAACTTTCCATTTCCCATCCATATATCTAAGTTGCACTTGAATACGAACAGGAATGAGCTTTGTTTTACATGGATGGGGAGTCTGTTCCAGAGCAGCAGTATCTCCTGAAAGATAAACCTGCCACCGCAAACCATTCTGTTGATGCCACAGAAGAGGTTTGGAACCTTACACTTAGTATTTCTGATGTTATTTGACTTGTTGATGTGCAAGAAATCCATAAGTAATGGGTCACAGCACTCACTGCATAACAAACACAGGTCACCTCTTAGGAATCTGTAGGATACACAGTATAGTGACAGGGCTTTGAGTTGGTTTATATAGAACATAGTGTTTAGACCTTATATCCTTTTAGTAAGGTATCTCTGTGGGCATTCCAGTTGCTGCACATGTCTGGACGGATACCTGCCAATGGGGGCATTATATTCAATGACTGGCCTAATGTGGGCCAAGTAAAGAGGGGCAATGACACCCCTAGATCTAGAAACAATCCTTTTATTTACAAGCTGTGCAATACAGAAGGACTTTCTTACAACAATGGACACAAGATGGTTGAAAGTTAGGTCACTGTACACACAAGCTCCTAAATCCCAAACAAATGGGTCAATTTTTAAGGGAGCATTGTCAATGCCCATGGTAGATGACTTCCCAAAGGATACAATAACGCATTTTTTGGCATTTAGTTTTAGTCAATGATTTTTCACCAGTTATTTACTTGGGGCAAACTTTCCTGTGGAATGGCTAAATCATTTGCAAATTTAATGACTGTGTCTAGCTTGCAGTTAACTGCAAACTTAACCAAAGTCCTTTGATACTGTTTTTTACTTCACAGAAATAGATGCCAAACAGGAGAGGTCCCAGCACAGAACCCTGGGGGACTCCACTGGTGATGGATCTCTTTGTGGAGGTAACTTTCCATCTTTTGATATCTTGCACCCTGTGAGCCAGTTGGCAATCGAAACAGGTGATACTGGGGTTTATTCCCAGTTTATTTAGCTTACCTACTATGTCTCGGGGTTGTGTCAAAAGCTTTGGCCAGGTTGAGGTATGTACCATTTTACCTTCATTGCTTTGGTGACCTTTTCAAAAAAGACCACCAGGTTGAGTAAGAATGACCTGTCCTTGATGAATCTGAGATGGGTCCAGCTCATTCCTTATGTCCTTACTGATTGGCTTCATGAAAAATCTTTCCATGGCTTTCCATATGATGCTTGTCAGATTTATGAGTTTGTCATCTCCTGGGTCTGTGGAGGGTCATTCATAAGGAAGGAGAATGACAGTAACTGATCTCCGTTTGCTTGGTACAAAATCTGTATGGAAGCTGAGGTTGAACAGTGTATTTGGGGGAGGCTAAATCATGCTTCATGCTATTTATGATGCATCCAGGGATATTGTCAGGAACATTGATGTAATATGCTTAGCTTTTGACAGTGCATTTAGGACTTGGTCTTGTGAGACAGCAGGAGGCAAGCCAGTTTTAGGTATACCTTGAGGGACATACAGAGGAGAGAGGGGGTAAAGTTACAGCTGAACGTATTGGTCAGTAGGCTGGCTATATCTTCAATCTCAGTATATATCACTTCGTTCACACTGCTGTGTTGTGCTTTTGAGATTACAAACATAACTAAAAAAGGCCTTATGACTGTATTTGGCTTGGGTTGCTATTTTAGCCTCAACCATGTCTTTGGTGGATTTTATTAAACTCCTGAGTTGTTTATTTCAGTGCCTAAAGCTCCAACATTCTGACAATTACTCTTCATATTTTTGTTCAAAATTCTCTTCCTTTTACTGTAAATCTTGTTGATATTATAGTTCCACCACATGGGTTTACCCTGTGCATTTCTGCAACTGTTTACATGCTGGTATAGTATAGTGGTGTACTTTTCTGCATATTCATCAAACTTAAATGGGTTTTGGGGGGGCTGAAGCTTGCTAATGTATCGCTTAGGAATAGGTAGTTGGTCTTGAAGAAATTTCTAAAGGTACTTTGTCTGAAAGGGATCTCTGGTTTCAGTTTTATTTCAAAGGAGATGGCTTTATGGTCAAGACATAACAAGTGATGAAGATACACAAGGGATGCTGTAAGAAGTCCCCATATTAACAAGGACAAAATCCAAGATGTTGCTCCCCTAGTGAGTTCTCTGAATAATTGTCAGTACAGACACCCTGGAATAAAGTCCAGGAATGTTCATAGGTTCATAGGTTCATACTAGGCTATCTGCCCTAGGGCATTTATAAGCCTAGCCAGAATGTGTTTGGCTTTCGCCACCCATTTTAAATTTATTTTGCTATGCCCTTTTTCGAGGTTAGTATACTGTGCCTCTGTCTAACAGTGACACAGAAGTGATACCCGGGGTAAACCTACGATCTCCCATCCACTCATCAAGATTCCTCTTGAAGAGAGTCAATGAGGGACTCTGCCTAACCTGGACTGGGATTTTATTCCAGAGTGAAGGGAGCCTCTGGGTTATGAATCTGTCCCTCCAGCATGTCCTATTTATTTCAGTGCTGAGGTTCAAGTCTCTCGAACGTAGCTCGATGGGATTTGGATTTTCTGAGGTGCAGCATGTCCATTAATTCGGGTTGGACATGGCTTTATGTCAGGCACAGATCGCCTCTGAACAGGCGGTATGCCACTGAGTAGAGCTGGAGTTTCTTTAACCGGGCAGCATATGGCATTTGTTTGAGCCCTTTGATCCTCTTGGTGAGGTACTTTTGGGGTCTTTCCAGTTGCTGCAGGTGTCTGGTAAGGTACATCCCAAAAGGGGCATTGTACTCAATTATGGGCCTGATGAGGGATGAGTAAAGAGGCACGATGACCTCCCCTGATCTAGATGTGAATCCCTTCATAATTAGGTGGGCTACATAAAATGTTTTTCTAACCACTTTGGCCACGTGGTTGTCAAATGAGAGATTGCTATCAACTTGGGTCCCCAGGTCCCTAATTACTTCTTCTGTACTTAATGGATTACCACCTATGTGGTAATTTGTGGGCACTTTGTTTTTGCCAAAGGGGATGACTATACACTTTTTGGCATTTAGCTTGAGGCCATGGCTCTGGCACCAGTTGTCTGTTTCTATGAGGCCCTTTTGGAGGATGCCTGTGTCGGCTGGAGAGTCGATTATGGCGCCCAGTTTGCAGTCATCTGCGAACTTGGTCAGCCACAGTCCTTCCGTGTTGGCCTGTACCTCCGAGAAATATATACCGAACAAGAGAGGTCCCAGGACTGAGCCTTGTGGGACACCACTTGTAACTGGTTTGGAGTCTGACATGGCTCCAGCAATTCTAACCATGTGGGTTCTGTCCTTGAGCCAGTTTGCAAACCATCTAGTGACATAGGGGTTTATATTTAAGCTGGTGAGCTTATCTATAATGCCCGAGTGGGGTATTGTATCGAAGGCTTTTGCGAGGTCCAGGTAGGCTGTGTGGACCACCTTCCCTCGTCAATGGCCTTGGTGACTGTTTCAAAGAAATCAACCAGGTTTAAGAGGCAGGATCTGCCCTTAACAAAGCCGAACTGGGTAGGATCCAGTGTTTGTAGGTCCCCAATATCTTTATTTATGAGGTCCATGATGATCCTTTCCATAGCTTTGCAGACCAAGCTAGTCAGGCTTATGGGGCGATAGTTTCCAGAATCCGTTGAGGCACCACCTTTATGGAGAGGGACCACTGTTGCTGTACGCCACTCTTTGGGCACATATCCTGTAGTAAGGCTGAGATTGAACAGCAGTTTTATGTTTGGGTTTCGCTCTTCCTGGAGTTCATGTAGGACGCAGCCCGGGACACCATCTGGTCCCATTGATGCTGTGTTTTTTGCTTTGGAGAGGGCGGCTCTTACCTGAGCATCTGAGATGTCAGATGTTTGTGCTTGTACACTACTGGTCAGTATATACAGCTTCATGAAATCTCACATTACTGTTGGTGCAGCAGACATATGGCTAAGAGTACTGAAAGTTGAACTATTACAGGGCTGATTTTTACACCGGGGGAGATAAGTACTGGCAAAGCCACACGTTAATAAGGTGACATTTTAGGTTTATTTTGAAGCTGTGAGCTGTGTCATTTGTGTTACTGCAACTGCTATATCATTTCAGCATTTAGATACACTTAACTTATTCACAAGTAAAGCAGTGCATGCAATTTCTAAACTTAGTGATGTTGATAGTTTAACCAATGCTAAAGGTAAATAATGTTTGCTTGTACATTTTAAACTGACGCTATAAATACAATGAAAGTAAAGTTTATACATAAGAGAAGAAATATAGATGACAATTCTTATTTATTTAGTTAATGGTTAATCATCTGAGTGAACTGGTCCACAGATCCATTTCAACCGCACTCTGGGCCATTCAGATCACATCAGATCAACACAGTAGAAAATAATACAACAAAATTCATTTCAGCAACAAAACTGCTATAAAGGGATGCAGTGGATAAATCCTGTATTCAAATAACAAATACAATGCAAAGAGTCAGTAGAGTTGCACCTAATACAATAACAAGTCAATACATGAACCATAGCAACAACCAGTATGCAGAGTTTGGAACTTTAACTTTTTCATATTATGTGCTTTACATTAGCTGAAAGTAACAAAGCTATAAAATGTAACAGTGATTTTACACACACACACACACACACACACACACACACACACGTGTATCTATCTATCTATCATCTTCTTTCGGCTGTTCCCGTTAGGGGTCGTCACAGCGGATTACCTGTTTCCATTTCTTCCTGTCCTCTGCATCTTGCTCTGTCACACCAACCACTTGCATTGTCCTCTCTCATCACATCCATAAACCTTATCTTAGGCCTTCCTCTTTTCCTGTTAGCTTCATCCTTAGCATCTTTTTCCCCAATATACTCAGCATCCCTTCTCAGCACATGTCCAAACCAACGCAATCTTGCGCCTCTGGCTTTGTCTTCAAACCTTCCAACCTGGGCTGACCCTCTAATACACTTATTCCTAATCCTGTCCATCCTCGTCACACCCACTGCAAATCTTAACATCTTTAACTCTGCCACATCCAGCTCAAACTCCTGCCTTTTTGTCAATGCCACTGTCTCCAACCCATATAACATAGCTGGTCTCACTACCCTCTTGTAGACCTTCCCTTTTTCACTCTTACAGGTACTCATCTGTCACAAATCACTCCTGACACACTTCTCCACCCACTCCATCCTGCCTGTACTCTCTTCTTCACCTCTCTTCCACACTCACCGTTACTCTGAACTATTGACCCCAAGTATTTAAACTCATCCACCTTCGCCACCTCTACTCCTTGTATCCTTACCATTCCTCTATCCTCCCTCTCATTCACACACATATATTCTGTCTTAGTCCTGCTGACCTTCATTCCTCTTTTCTCTAGTGCATCTCTCCATCTCTCCAGGGTCTCCTCCACCTGTTCCCTACTCTCACTACAGATCACAATGTCATCTGCAAACATCATAGTCCATGGGGACTCCTGTCTGATCTCGTCTGTCAACCTGTCCATCACCATTGCAAATAAGAAAGGGCTCAGATCTGATCCTTGATGTAACCCCACCTCCACCTTAAACACATCCGTCACTCCCACCGCAGACCTCAACGCTGTCACACTACCCTCGTACATATTCTGTACCACTCTTACAGACTTCTCTGACACTCCTGACTTCCTCATACACTACCACAATTCCTCTTTAGGCACCCTGTCATATGCTTTCTCTAAGTCTACAAAAACACAATGCAACTCCTTCTGACATTCTCTGTACTTCTCCATCAACACTCTCAGAGCAAACATCGCATCTGTAGTGCTCTTTCCCGGCATGAAACCATACTGTTGCTCACTAATCATCACATCCCTTCTTAACCTAGCTTCCACTACTCTTTCCCATAACTTCATGCTGTGACTGATTAATTTAATCCCGCTGTAGTTACTACAGCTCTGCACATCACCCTTATTCTTAAAAATTGGTACCAAAACACTTTTTCTCCATTCCTAAGGCATCCTCTCACTTTCTAAGATTTCATTAAACAATCTGGTTAAAAACTCCACTGCCATTTCACCTAAACACCTCCGACAATTAATGGCCCATCTTATTATTTTATTTATTTATTTTCTTCCTACCAAGCAGGCACACTTCCTGACTCACTAAGCGACCATCAGGCCACCTTCTTACTTAAATGCAACTCCCACCACCCCCAAACCCCTATACTCCAAACAATTAGGTGCAAAAAACACTTTAACCTATCAAACTTCTTACATGATCTAAAACTATACAACTGGTCCCAACTGTATTACCTACCCCTAGATGAAGCCACCAAACACTTTAACTCCACATTTCTAGAAATACTAAATAGGCATGCCCCTGAAAGAACTACCAGTGTTAAGGCCAAAGCAGTTCCATGGTTAACTAGGGAAACAAGACAAAAGTAACAGAAAGGAATAGAGCCTTGAAAACATGGAGGTCCAACAAAACCCCAAGTACACAGCGAGCATACCAACAGATTAGAAATCTAACCAAAAAACTAGTCATGCAAGATAAAAGAAATTACTTTATTACTCATCAAAATCAACACATGAACAACCCAAAAAAATTCTGGGCAGGTTTAAACAGGTTACTACACCCTGGAAAAATCACCACCCCACCCCCAACAACAGGGTTAACGAAAGAAAACATTGCAGAATCATTCAATGCTTTCGTTACTGAGACCATACTTGACCTTGCACAAAAGCAACCTCATACCAAAACCACTACTGTCCACCCCAAACCTAATAACAGCCCAACTTTTACGCTACAACCCACCCCAACCTCCTACATAAGAAAATTACCCTCTCAATTAAAACCAACAACACTAGGAGCAGACTCCCTCCCCAACAAATTTTTAAAACTGGCAGCAACTGAAATAGCTATACCAGTCTCTATCCTAATAAACAGATCCATCTCTGAAAGCTCGGTACCCTTGATCTGGAAAACTGCCTATATTATAACCCTTCATAAAGGG